>NC_056750.1:647794333-647876833 GCF_019279795.1 Protopterus annectens
TTAAAATCAGCTTTTACATCTGACCTTTCTTGGATACCTATATTGCTAGAGTCTTTGTTTGCAAGAGCTTGAGCATTACATTGCTAGCATGGGACAGAAGAGCAATTGTTCAATTAATTTGAGCACCCTTTAGCACTGATTCTTTTTTTTTTTGGGGGGGGGGGGCTGGAATATAAATGTATCTATTCCAATCAAATGGCCATTGTCACATTTTCCAAATTTGAAATACTTGAGAGTTTATAGTGACACTGTATTTCTTAAGTAACATCCTAATGCATCTGGCACAAATAAACAATAGTTGGAACAAGTATTTAGGCTATGGGAATCCCCACTGTTAACTGTATTTTAAAACAGAAGTTTATTTTTTGAATAAGTCAGGCTCAGAAATGTAACACTTACATTATCATAGTCATAGATCATATCTCATACTATATCCTAGTCAGGTCACCCTCCATATCCCAAGAAGCTAACAATGCATATCTGGACCTATTGGAAACACTTACCATCCAACCTAACAACCTACTCATGGGAGAGTTTATTTATCTCTCTATAAACTGTGAATCCTACACACCCTTAAATCGACAGGCACAGAGATTCCTGGACTTTATAAATACAAACACCCTTGGCTAAATAGGGAAAATATCCATTAGAGGCTTCAGCATACTGGACCTCATACTCAAATATGGGAGAATGCTGCACCTCCCCCATTGTCATGTTTTCCCTGGTAAGATATGACCATAAAACTGTCTCCTTCAAAATCAACTCTCTAACCCCAGTAAAACCAGTAGCGGTTAGGAACTATTCCAAGGCAAACTACCTTTCATTAAGTGATGTTTTGCCGAAATTCAGTGCCTCTCCAAACCCCAAAAACACTGCAGCCTACTCTGACTTGCTCTCAGAAACTCTGCATAATCATGTCAATGGTTGAATGAATGCTGCTGTACCTGTCAGAAATAAGTGCAGAACTAGCTCCAGCAGCAAACTGCCCTGGTGGCATCCCAAATTAAATATAACAAAAGGAAAAAAAAGTTATGGCAAAAAATCAGGAAGTGTACTCCCATGAAAATAAAAACTCTCTCATCAAACTAAATAGGCAACTAAGAGAGCTAATTAGGTCAAACAAAGCCAAAGTTAAGATACTCTCCCAGGTGAGAAATAACCATAAGGCCTTTCTTCAACTATGTCAGAAGCCTGAAGAGCAGCACACAGCAATGTGCTGAACTGATGGTTAGTGGTTAACAGTGTCACATTCACTGAGCCGGGTAGGGTTGCCACCTATCCATTTTTTTTTTGGACTACCTGGAAATCAAACCAGTTGTCTGGGAGTCCAGAAAACACTGTACAAACTCTGGTATTCTCTTTCAAAAAATGAAACAGACTATTGGAGTTTGTTAAATCGGAAGATTTACTATGCTTTTTACAAAAAAGCATAGTAAATAAGCGGTGGTGGTGATGTGGTAGCGTTGTCGCCTCACAGACGTTGCCCATTCGATTTTCAGTTAGAGCATCTTCTGTGTGGCGACATGCATGAACGGGTGTTCCTTCGTTGAAGGTTGTGCGTTAGTCCCGGCAAGCCAGCACGTAAAACTCTACTGCCAATCATTAGCGGACCGGAGTTCCGCTGTGGCGACCCCTAACCGGGGAAAGCCAAAAGACACAAACAAACATAGTAAATCAGCAGAAAGAAGGCATCAGGAATGGAAAAGAGGGCATCCCTCATCAGCTGATGCCATGAAATGGGTAGAAGGTGAGTGGGGGAGGGGTGGAAATGGGTTATGGCTGGTGTGAAGGGTGTGCCCTTGGTCCAGTTTTAGTCACAAAGAAAAGTGGCAACCCTAGTGCCTGGTAAGACAGTGAACATACTTAGTGAACCCTGATAACATCATGGGATGCCTCCTGAACAGCCTAAAATATGACTTATCAGGACTCCCTGGAGTAACTGTTTAACTATAATCTTAAAACAGGCTTTGTGCCACAAAACTGGAGGACTGGGACAGTCATTCCCTTCATAAGGGAGGACCACTTTCAACAGATCCTGCAGTCATTAGACTGACTAGTCTTATTTGCAAATTGGAAAGTAGCAACAGACACAGGATCCATACCAGTTTGACTTTGTCAAAGGAAGGCCATGCTTACTGAACCTGGCGGACTTTTTTGAAAGTGTCACTAAGGCATTGGATGAAGGGAAAGCTGTGCATACTGCCTACCTAGATTTGGCTAGAACATTTGTTAAAATACCTCACTTGGGAATTGTCAGCAAGATTATGGAAGTAGGCATAAACCCCTTTATAACACATTGGATAGCTAGCTGGCTCATGTATAGGACCAAAAAGGTTAGGATCAGTGAGGTCACCTCCACAAAGTGGCTGATCAACAGTGGAGTCCCTCAGAGCTCTGTGCTGGGCTCACTCCTCTTTGGCATCTACTTCTTGGAGGTCAAAGCCAATGTCAAAGGCCCCTGGCTGACCAAATTCACAAATGACTGGCAGCAGTCGTTGAATCCCCCCAAGATGAGAATGCCCTTGAGAAAGGTCTATCACAGACAAATGCTTGATACAAAAGCCATGGCTTAAAATTCAGTGCCAAGAAATGCATCACAGTACCTTTTCAGATGTAATCCACTCCGAGTAACTATGTCATCAATAAAACACCCCTAAAAGTTGACTCACTATTTAGGGATCTGGGAACTCATGTAACCTAGTCTTCGACCAACATGTATCCAAGGTAGTAAGAAAATCCTTCTATGTTGCTCAACTTATAAGTAGGGACTAGAGCGGTTATCATACCACTGTACTCGGCCCTCATCAGACCCATCAAAGAATATAATGCTGCCTTTGGTAGGTACTTGACGAGACACATGCAACAAATGGAACATCCACAAAGGCTCCTTGCATAAAGAATACAGGGAATAATCAAATTGCACTATGCTGATCATCTCAAAGCCCTGTCGCTTTGCTTTGTATCATACAGATTACTTAGAGGTGATCTTTGACTGGCATACAAGGCATCCTCGGACCCTATTTTAATGAACTTTTGTACTGCCACAAAACAAACAGCATCAGAACTACCTGATCAAAACACCTAATTTTGCTTGCAACATAAATAGGAGATGGTGGAAAAACAGAAATGTGTCTCAGAGAATTCCCATTCTCTGGAACAGGCTCACCATCCATGTGAAGCAGAGTTCCTCTCTAACACTACTTAAGCTAATCTTGGACCATTGGATTGGTAATTGGGAATTCACCCCTGGCACCTAGATCTCTGATGTACAGAGGCAGTGATTAAATCACCCCATATATACATTAAATTTGCGGATCACATTTAGGTTGCACATCTAGGCTTATAAGGGCCCTAGTGGTCTTTAGCCTAATATACATCTATGAATCTATGAACCTAAAGAACACAGACAGATTTACACATTTACACATGGCAATACTTGTGTAGTTACACTTAGCACCTGTTAGCTTTTTCTAGAAAGCCGGTTAGTCCATTTTACTATAGTAGTGGCAGTCATCTGTCAGTTGAAGTAAGGTGGTGATAACAGTGAATGCAGACATGAAGTGAGTCTGGCTGTTTATAGAAGGAATGTGTACAAGAACTAATATAGGACAATAACATAACATAAACAGTTATATGCTTCTAGAAAGAGGTACATAGATTTGTGAATCAGAGGCAGAATATGCTTACATTTACAGATTATGAAGAAAGGCTGAAACTGAAAGAGAGTTGTAATGATAAGCAGAACGAAACATGGAAAGGAGTGACTGAATGGTTATAAATGATTGTGAGAGAGGTTACAGAGAGAGAGGCCACAGAGAGAAAAAAGAAGGAAGGAGTGTTTGATAGTAAGAATGTAGGTAGTGTAGATATCTGACTCTCAACCTGTTAGAAGAAAATATCTGGACAAATGCATAAATAATGGGAGGGGGCAAAGGCCCAAAAATAGGGATCATTTTGAAATAGTGCTCATATAAACTTAGAAAGTTGATAGAATAACGCGTTTTTCATTAGCAAGATTTTTCTGAATGGTATGAAATCTGAAACTCAAATGCCTGTCATTATTTTCTGGTTTCCACCCTAAAGGATTCGCCAGACATTTGCTAGAGAAACAGAAAATGTATGAGGAACAGACTAAAATATGAGGCAAAAATCTGGACAATTGAGAAGTATGGTAGATATGAGACCCACTGTACAAAAGTGGAGGATGCATGTATAGTATGACTGCAGAGATAAGGTAGATAACTGAAAGGAGGAGAATGTAACAAAGAATGGGAATACAGATAGGCAGACTTGAGTCTCAGAAGAATAGTGGATCACCTTATTTTCTTGAAGAAGATCCTTGTTTTTTTCATATTTTCATAACCCATACAGACATTTGTGCATGTACTTGCCAGTTGTATGTTTGTAGCACCTTCAGAAAGGATTCAGTTTCGGACTGAGATACTGTCTTGAATAATTATGATGGCAAAATATTTTTTTTCAAGAGTTGGGCATGTGCTGGCATGCAACAGTTTTATTATCTTATTTGAATTTTAAACTAGATTTATAACATATATAAAGTAATGCGCATTAATATTTCTGAAGTTAGTGTTCACAGCAAAGCATGGAATGCTTTTGGCTGGTACTCATAACTTGTCCAAGGCACAGTCTTGTTTCTTAGTACAATTGACAGACCCAAAAAGTAACTGTTGCATGAATAGAAGCTTCCCATTCTTAACCCTGGGTATTATCTGTTATAAATTCCCTTAGTTTATACAGTAGCCTCAGCTGTTAGTCTTGGCAGACCCATAAAGAAGTTGTGTATGAAATGTAAGTTTACTGACACTACTATAACTCCTGAAATATTTGATTTCTGAAGCAGTTTCAGTTTTTAATTCCAATGATTGCTGAAATATTTAAAGTAAGTCTAGCTCAACATTTGTTAGCTAGTAATAATATTGTCTTTGCCTTATTAACATTCATTACTAGTCCAGTCTGGCTGTGCAAGCTACAATGAGAGTGAAATACTTAAGTTTCTTTTCAGCTGTAGGCATGTGATGGGTTGTGCTGAGGAATACAGAATCATTTACTTAATGTTTTAGTCTGATATTATAGCAATGTTTTCGGCGTTGTTAATGAATATAATAAAGAACAGGGACCTTGGTTTTGAACCTGCAGGAACCCCATGGTTATCTATGGAGTCTACATCAGCTGGCATTGCAAATCCAATCAACTTCAAACCCCTTTTTGCCATTTTGTACATGGGTACCATATCAATAGTGACTATCTGCCAATGCCAGTAATTTTAAAACCTTGGTATATCTGACACACCAGTGTCATAGCCCTTAAGATGCTGAGTGAACAGTTCCCAGTTTACTGTATCAAAGGTTTTAACAGCTCAAGATACATTACAGCAGCAATTTATTCATAGTTTTATGTGCACATTTTTCTTCATATGCAATTACAGCAGCATTAGGATCATTTGATTACCCAAACCATGTTGGTTATCAGGTGGCGGAGCACTGGCATGAAGATGAGTTGAAGGTTCTTAAATAACTATTTTGCATGTACCTTTGTTAATGGTCTGAAGATGCCAATAACTCTGAAGTTGCCTAACTTTTTTGCAGGTGTAGCTTTATGTATAAGAATGACTGACAGCCTTCCATCCATCAGGAACTTTTAATTTGGTGAGGATATGACCCACAGATTTTGATGCAGGTTCCTTGATGCCTTTTCATCCAGGACAGAAGTATCATTCCTGATATGTTTAAGTACTTCAGTAATTATGGAATATGTTCTTAAACCTGCATTATTGTGTGCAAGAAACAGATGTTAGTTACTAGCTTGTCTGGAGCCATAGTGTGGTGTAAAGTTTAGAAAAGAGTGGCTAAATTGCTGCATCTCTAAATATACTTAACACAAAATTGTAGAACATTAAAAATAATGAAAATGTTTCTTTCTCAAATTGTTTTGTAATACTGATGTAATACAGAACTTTTTTGAAAAATTTGGAAACAAAAAAAAAAAACGACAATTCCGGATGTGTTGAAATTTGTCTCAATAAACTTTAGGACTCCTCGATGGCAACTGTCACGTACAGGGAGGATTGCAACATTTCTGAAATAAGCTATATTTGTACTTAAAATTTAGTATTAACATCACAGTGTTTTATAGATTACATGCTGAAGTATTCTACATAAGTTATGGTCCAGGCATTCCTTTTTTTTTTAAGCTATCCAAATAGTAATAGCCAGTTTTAATAGTAATAAGACACATACATGTTCATCATACAAATTATAAAAACACATACATGTGTAATAAGCATGGCATTCTCCAGTTTACTTTGTTGTGTCATACTGCATATACTGTTCCAGTTAAGCAATGGTTTATTTATTTATTTATATTTTATTTTACATTTGTTGACCGGGAAATACTGGGAGAGGAAACCCAGATCATTTGCATGTACTAATGCGGGAATTTATCCTAGGTTTTGAAACATAACTTACAGGTCTGCTAACTTGTTTAATATTCATACTCAGATGTATATGTCTACCACTTAAGCTGAATTTAGTTTTTGCTTTACAAAACTATTCTTATAAATGTCTTCATTTTTGTGAAGTATACATTTTTCACTGTTGATATTCAGTTTTTCAGTCACTTATATAATTGGCTGTAGCTCTGCTGTTTAAGAAATGTTTGAATGTAAAAAAATTGAAGTTTGATCCCTCCTTAGTAATTTGATGACGTCAGGTTCTTCTTCAGTAAACAAAGTATGGCCATGAAGAACAGAAAATTTTTTGACATGTCCACACTACGTTTTACTGTTGTTTTTAGCTTTCTGTTGTGGTTTTTGGTTAATTTTTGCCTTTGTGGTATAGTATAGCTTCCATGCCTTATTTGTCCATCATAAGTTTAAAGTGAGAGGAAACCATTTGTTATATATTTGTGTGTGTGTATGTGTGTGTGTGTGTGTGTGTGTGTGTGTGTGTGTGTGTGTGTGTGTATATATATATATATATATATATATATATATATATATGTCTAGTGTGAAGGATGCTATTTACCTGCTTTTCTTTCAGGTGTAGTTATTTGCTGTCAAGCAGTTGCCCTTTCAAGGATGGTGGGTCTAAGACATATCTTCTTTGGCTATTAGCTGTTCTAACCCTTTAATTTTGTTTTACAGAATCCATTTTCTGGCCTGTAAAGTACATACTACAGCACTCCCAGTTGGTGGTGCCATTATTTTTGTGTGTGAAGCCTGCTTTATTACTGCCTTTTTTCAGCTGCAGCTGTTAGAAATCAGGTGGTTGCCCTTTTAAGAGCGACTGTACTGAGACCTTTCTCCTTAGGCTGTTAGCTATTCTAATCCTTTAATGCTATTCGGTGGAGTACATTAATTGTTCTCATTGGTGGCCACTAGGGAAAGATATATAAAAAAGGCAACACCTGTAAGCAGTAACAAAAATAATCAAAGGCAAGTGCAGCCGCAAGGATGTGAAGATGTAAAGAATCATCTTTATATCACTGTCAGACTAGCAAGACCAGTGGCAGCAGAGCGACAGAGAGGAAAGGTGAATCTGAATTTCCTTTAGTGTATTTACAGGTTTAGAAAGAGTTTACCACTCTTTATTTACTGTTAATGTGACTTAAGGATTATTTTCTGAATAGGAGGATATTCAGTCTTGGTGCATATTTTAACCTTTGTTTCTTTGGTGCTATCATTAACTGCAATAATGTTTCCAGGAATCTATGATGTCTTCGAGAAAAGGTACACACAATTGTTTTGATACTAGTATGAATTTTACAATGTTAATACTCATGAATCACTAGCAATGTTCAAATATAGTATGAACTCATACAATACATGCAGTTCGTTGTAACAATATTGGGTACTTGCGTATTATCGCAACCACTTTTCCTAATTTGTAACGTTTTCAACAAACGATGCCTGCTAACCTAAGAAGGGGTGTGCTGTCTTTTAACTTCTATTCAGTGAGATTGTTTTTCATGTAGGAAGAGAAATAACGGTAAAATTCCTCTCCCTAGTAGTGTTCTTTCCTGAGCGATCCACATCACTGCTGCTTCTCAGTCATCCATAATGTTACAACTCATGAAAGTTGGCATGTTCACAAGAAGACAACCGGCCCATTTCAAACCCCTTTACGTGGCCACACAGTGAATTGCGATTGTTACATTTCATACATATTTCATTGAATTAGTCCTCATTGTTCGTAGTGTAACTGCCTGTTGATAGTCAACAACTTCAGATGTACAGAACTAGCTCTGTGTGAAGCAGGATGAGGTTTTAACCCCCCTCGTACACGAGTCCCGCTCGGGAACAAAACAACACATCCCTGAGTAGGGAAATTTAGTAGACAGCAGTTTTTACCTGTAATATTACTTGTTTTTATTCACTTTTCTGCATAGTTCTTCTGTGGAAAGTGTTTTTTTTTTTTTTTTTTTATGAGATGCTTAGGAAATATGTAGAAAAAAATGTAAGAAAGAAACAGGTCCTTCTTTGCAGGACTCAAAAGCAGCAGGCATTTGAATTGCATTCTTAAGTCACGTCGGGAATCGGCGCTAGCCAGGAAGAGGAATTTTGCCATTATTCCTCTTCCAGATTTATAAACAATGTGATGCAGTAGTAATTCACACTTTTGTCAACTCTTTTCAGGTTAGCATTCATGCTTTTGCGAAAACCTCGGAAATTTCTGCCCCTTGGAAATGTGGTTGCGACAATACGTAAGTACCCAATATTGTAGTGCATGGAGAGCCATGATTATGCTTCAAAACTGGAAAAAAGATAAACCTTTTACATGTTCTTGTAACAAAATACCTGACAGTAACAGCACTTTCAAAGGTATGTAAATCTACAGTTGTGTAAAATCTTACCATAGCAGTAGATGTCCTTCTCTTCACTGTTGCAGTATTATTTAAAGAAGGGATGTTCCGTCCCGGGCAGCCAATTGCTCAGCCAGTAAGGAAAACCTTGAAAAGGATCTTGTTTGCAATGTACGTCACATTTATGCTCCTTGCACAGAACATAGGGCATAAAGGGGTATACAGATGCAACTACCCAGAGTTGAATTACCCCGGAAGAGAACAATCTTCAAAGGACAAAGGAGTCCATGCACATCCAGAAGGAAAAAATGCAGAATAAAGAAGAGGTGGTTGGAATGAGGGAGCAAATACTGCAACAGTGACAAGAGGAACATGTACTGTTATGGGAAGATTTGACACAACTGTACTATGTCCTTCTATATTACTATTGCAGTATTACTTAAAGAAGGGAGAGTAAAAATGCTCAAGAAACAGAATAAGAGATGGAAGGCTGAGAAGAGCCCTCAAAAAACCAACATAAAACGGTTTCAGCAAAACCTTCTCTGGCTCTAGAAACCATGTCCAACTTATAATGCTTAGTAAAGGTATACCCTGAAGACCAAGTAGCAGTTTCAAGGATGGAATTTGTGTCCAACTCCTGGAAGAAGGCACCAGAAGAAGCAACAGCCCTAGTAGAATGTGCTGTAACAGAAGCAGACAGATACTTGCCATAAAAAGAATAACAAAATTAAATGGCCTTAAATATCCAGGAGGAAATGGTTTGCTTAGAAGCAGCCAAACCCAAAGACCTGGGATGAAAGGAAAGAAAAAAATCTGATCAGACTTATGAATAGTCCTAGTTTTATCCAGACAACACCTGAGCTGTCTGTGCAAATGCAAGGTGTGCAGGACCTTCTCAGGAACATACTGAGGAAAAGGGAAAAATGGAGTTATACCAGCTGATTTAAGGACAACTCATTAACCACCTTGGGCATAAAGAAGGATTAGTATGAAAGGACACTCTCTGTATGTTAAAAAAAAAGTAGGAGTGGCCATAGGGTTCTGGAGCTCAGAAAACCTCTGAGCAGAAGTAAGAGCCAGCAACAAAACAGTCTTCCAGGTACAATGTTGCAAAGAAGCAGAATTTGCAGGCTCAAAATGAGCCTCAGTCAATTTTTCCAAAACAAAATTATGGTCCCAAGGAGGAGGAATAGGTTTTCTTTGAGGCCTAATATGCAGGACAACTTTAAGAAATTGTTTGAGCTCAAAACGAGTCAAGGGCAGACAAGTAGAAATGGCTGACAAATTGGCCTTCACAAAAGAATAGGCCAAGCCAGAGTGGAGAAGCTCACACAAATAAGGGAGGACTGGAGGGACCTCCACTGTAAAAGGGTCCTGGTTACGAGCATGGCACCAAACTGAAAATCTTTTCCGTTTGGGCATAAAATTTTCTGGTTGAGGGTTTCCTTGCCTCCTGTAAAACCTTGAGCATGTCCTCTGAAAAGAAGTGCAAGAAAGAGATCAAAACCCTGTCACCCACAATGTCAGTTGAAGAGTAGACAAGTGGGAATGGATGAGAGACCCCTTGTCCTGTGTGAGGAGATCCAACCGGTAAGGTAACTTGTGATGATTTTCCCGGGCCAGAGGGGGAACCAGTGCTGTCTTGGCCAAAATGGAGTCACTAGCAAGATTTTTGGGGAGTCCAACTAAATATTTTGCAGTACTATCGGAAGTAAAGGAAGAGAAGGGAAAGCATAAAGAAACCTCCCTTCCATGGAATAAGGTGTCTGTTTTCCAGGCCTGATAGCATGGCACTCTGGAACAGAAGAGAGGAAGCTGCCTATTCAGAGAGGAGGCAGAAAGATCTACCTGAGGAATACCCCACCAATGGACTGTGTCTAGAAATACTTCTATGTGAAGCATCCATTCGTGAGCCTGTGTTTTGGACAAGCTCAGAGAGTCTGCCACAGCATTGTGCTCTGACAGAATGTACACTGCCTGAAGAGATAACTGAAAACTGAGAGCCACTTCCCAAGCCTTAAGCACCATCCTGCGCAGCAGGTAGCATTTTGTGCCCCCCTGCTTGTTGACATACCACATCAGTGTAGTGTTGTCTGTGTACACCTTCAAGGGACCTGGAGAGAGCATGGGGTGAAAAACATGAGAGGCCAGAATCAGAGCCCTCATTTCTTTGATGTTGATGTGGTTTAATTTATGATGGGGAGGCCAAAGACCCTGAACTTTCAGGTGATCAAGAGATGCCCCCCACCCCATGTCCAATGCATTTGTGAACAGCTCTGGAGAAGGGACTGGAGGCTGAAAGGGCTGGTCTGGGTTGAAAGTGAACTGTCGAATCCACCACTGAATTCCTTCTTGAGACAAGGAAGAAGAAGTACACTGTAAGTCAGATGGTGGCAATGTTGCAGCCAAACTGACTTGAGGTACCATTAAAGCTTCTGCATATGCAGTCTGGCAAGAGAGAGCATTGGAATAGAAGAGGCCATGAATTCCAGGCCCACTGAAGAAACTCACTGGCTGGCATGGTAGTCAGGGGAAGAAAAGACTGAACGAAGGCTGTCAATGACAACACCTTTGAATGCGAAAAAGTGGCCAAGATTGGCATCGTCTGAATCCTGCAACCCAGATACACATGGTCCTGAGTGAGAGTCAGGACAGCCTTTTGGAAGTTGATAGTAAACCCCAGCCTTTGAAGAAGACAGAAGGTGAACTGCAGATCCTGCAACAATCAACTGGGAGAAGGTGCCTGAAGTAACAGGTCATCTACATAAGGAAAATATGAATGCCTTGGAGTCCGCACAAGGCAATCACAGGAGCTAGGCATTTTGTGAATACACTTGGGGCAGTAGAAAGGCCAAAGGACAAAGCAGAGAACTGAAAATGAGAGTAAGGCACAGAGAAATGGAAAAACGTCCTGTAGTGAGGGTGAATAGGGATATGAATGTAAGCATATTTCAGATCCAAGAACACCAGAAAAGCCTGGGCTAATAAACGAGGAAACAGAGTTTGAAGAGTAAGCATCTGAAAAGAAGGGATATCGAGAAAGATGTTGAGCCTAGAGAGATCCTAAATAGGTCTCCAAGTGCCCTCCTTTAGAGGAACCAGGAGCATCCTGGAATAAAAAAACCCATTCCACTTGGGAAAGGGGAATAGGTTGTATGGTCCCTTGGTTCAACAGGGACCCTAGAACCTCTGAGAAATAAGGAAGTAGAGGAGGTTGAGGAATCACAGAAAAGGGAGGGAGAGATTTCCATACTGTGAAGTAACCCTGACAGATGATGGAAAGAACCCAAGAGCCTGAAGTGATGAGACACCAATTTGGAAGACAAAGGGAGAGCTGAAGGGACAAAGGGATCAAGTCTAAAGGTGGGGGGGGTGAATTGTTAAAGAGAGACAGGCTTATTAGATTAGGAAGGCTTCTGGACCACCAAAATCTGCAAAGCCTTAGCAGAGGGGGCCCACCTCCTACCCTTACTGCCCTTAGAGGCCTGGCGATGTTGCCTGTGAACAAAAGCAGATCTAGAAGGATAATCCCTGTGGAACGTAGGGTTAGGAGAAACAAAAAATATGTTTAATGTCTTTCAAGGCTTTGCCTTTCCATTGAAGAGACTTAAACAAGTTAGCAGCAGCAGTCTCAAAAAGATGAGTATTATCCAATGGAGCATTCAACAACTTGGCCTTAACGTCCTCAGGAAGAGACTGGAGATGAAGCAAAGAATAATGCCTCATGATGGACCCAAAAGCCACGGCTCTAGAGGAGGCATCAGCAGTATCATAGCAACACTTAATAGAGTGGCGAACCACTTGAAAAGTAGAACCTAAAAAAGATAAACCAGAGGATTTGGCAACAGAATCAGGGAGGGTAGAGATAACCTAACAAGCCTGAGTAACCTAGGCCAGAGCATACCTAGTCATGTGGGTCTGGTAATTAATAGCCCTAAAGGCCAAAGCAGAAGCAGTGTAAACTTTGTTGCCAATCTATCCTTATCAGAAGGCAAAAGTTTGGAAGAGGGCAAAAGTTTTAAAGGTTTGTCAGAAGAGACTGACACCACAGGCGGATCAGCAGCAGGATATTTAAATAAAAACAGACAATCCTCTGGAACCTTATATAACCAAGTAGGTTTCTCAGGAGCAGAAGGCTGAGAATCATGAGACTTGGAAGCAGCAATGAAAGTATCTAGCAAGGCAGCCAATGCAGGAGGAACTGCTGATGGTTTAGGAGTATCCACCTGAAGCAGCATATACTATATTCTGTAAATGTCTGACAATTTAAAAAAATCCCACTTAAAGAATTCCATCATCCTAGCAATTGTGCCCGTAAAAGACAATTACTCAAAAAGAGACTCAGGGTTAACAGACTCCTCTGCATCAGAACCAAAACACAAAGGCATCTGTGAAGAATAGCACAAAGATCCCTTCACCAGACAGGCAATCTTCATCCAAGGAATCTGGTTCCCTAAACCATTTAGAAGGAGTAGAGATCCAAGGAGGAGCAGGCACTGAAACATCTTGAGGAGGCTTTAGGTCCATTAAGTCAGAGAACAAGACCTGTGTAAACTCTTGCCATTCCCTTTGAAGATGCACAAGACAAGGTGAAACATGCTTCAGTTTTTGTTTTTTCTTGGAAGGGACATCAGCCCTAACAGATATCAGAGGTTCCAACACTTGGCAAGATTCGATAAGAGAACTCGCAACTTCCTCCCTGACCAATATCTGTGGAATCCCTCTAGGACACTCTTAGATAAAAAACTGTGGTTCCCCCTCTGTGTCTGGAGCAGATGCCTGCAAAGTGTTAGAGGATGTGCTAAAAGATGGATCCGTGCTGTTCTCCATTGGGGTCGTGGCATAGAAATCTGATGTAAACACCAAACTACCTATGGAGCTATTACCTGCTTCTAGAGGGATGTCCGGTGGAGGCTGGACAGCTAAAGAATCCAGCTGAGACTTCTTGGGCTTCTTCTTACCAAATGGGAATATCTCTGGGGTTAAAGGATTCCACCATGGTACCCTGGGCTAACTGTCTAAGCTGTTGGTTTTCAAGATAAATGGCCAGGGAAGACAAACAGCTTTGGAGGATCTTGGGCACAAATGCCTTAAAGATACTACAACAGGTATGGTCATGGGAAGCGAACAAACAAAAAAGACACTGTTTGCGATAATCCTTATGGTGAATCTTTCTACCACACTCCCTTGGATACGAACAAAGACAGGAAAACACCACTAAAGAACGCTCAGAATAAAATATAGACAGCTCCAAGGAGTAATGAGCGTATCACAATAGATGTACAGACGTTAAAACTTTTATTAACTAGAGCAAACTGATAACTCAGGTGGCAGACAAGTGCTTTCAGCTTAAAGCCTTCTTCAGATCCTAAACAAAAATCTTGAGTTTCCTTATTTAAAATCCCATCGGCCAATCATCTACCGATCAGGAAAAAAGTCAAAACACCCCCTTGGATGGCATGAACTATAAGTATTGATAAAAATACAAGACCATGAAAGTAAACTTAAAAAAAAAAAAGAAAATGAAAAAAGCGTAATAGTGCAACAATGATATAGAAGGACATCGAATGTTACACACCCCCTAAGTACTGTTACAGTGAGCTATAAGGACAGGGACATTGTTTCACTCTCAGTGGTCTCTAAATACCTTTCCTCATATATCCGCAAAAGGTTACAAATGTCAGTCTGTAAGTATACTATTTAAATTAAGGAAGTATTTAAAAACTGTCTCTGACTTTTTTCCTTACTTGTTCTCTATGCGACAACAATTGCAAACTGCTTTACTAGCTTTTAAAGCTAGAAAAATACATCTTTTTTTTTTTTTGACACGGTTGCCAAGATTCACCTTTAGGTGAATTTCTTGGCATCCATGTCTCGAACAAATGATAACATGGTTATAATCGGACACAAGATCATAACCCTGTTTACAGATAGATAAGTTAAGAACCCTTGAGTATCGGAAATGCATGTAAGCACATCATATGACACAACAGTGCATGTTTTGCAAGCAATTTCTATGCCAGTTTTTGATGTTATTTTATTTTCTGTTGTTTATTTTAGCATGTTTTAGTTGGCAGATGTTTTTTTTTTTTTATTGGGTTGCATTCAAGAGGTTAATATGATTGACAGGTTTATGGCTGTTTGTATGCATTTCCTAATGGAAGGGAAAACTTTGTTATAGTCTTTTAAATGTACCATATTTAGTGACTCCATTCTTGTTACTACAGAGCATTGCTTTCACTCTTAGTTTGTAGAGGAGTGAGGGTCATGGCTTTCTACAGTTAGAAATGATACTTGAAATAATGGGGAAATCTTAAATTATTGCAATAAACCAGACTGATGGTACAAATAAAATGGAAACTGGACTGATATCTGTGTATAGGCATTGCTTTTACCAATGTGATGCATGGACTGCTGGGAAACACTAGCCGTGTTAGGTCTGAAAGCACAGTGTTTGGTTCAGAGACATGAAAATAAGCCCTAATGAGGTGTTATCTCTGAATCAGATTTTTCTCTCCATCAGGATAATTGACCAGCATGAATTGGGCAATTAGCTTAGGTGGACAGAAATTCTCTGAATCCCAGGGACAGTAATTTTAAACAAACCAAGAATAAAGTAATGTTGTTGTTGTTGTAGTAATATAAAAGACAAATACAAAATATCACCACTACATAACTTGCATGTATATGAATGAAGGCAGTATTTGCCAAATCATGAAGAGTTGTAAATTAGCAGACTGTTATATGTTAAAGACAAAGGTGGTGTTTAATCTGTAATACATTTGTGTTGCAAGATATATATAGGGTTATCAGCTGAAATGTGCATTTTCTAACATATTATTAACTAAGATTGTACTAATTATAATAATTAAATTTCAGATAGTTTTCTATTGCATGGTATGTAATAGAAAACACTAAGTTATGATATTGGGTACTTCTGTATTATCGCAACCAGATTCCAGACTCACTGTGTGATATTCTAATTCCCATTTCTCATAGACAAAATCAATTTATGTATGTATCTTATCATAATCCATGTCACCATGTCTTCTGTAAATGTTTTTAACCAAAGTGATTTTAATTCTGGATGATCACATCATCATATAGCTTTGCCGCAGTGTAATATTGTTCGGACACATTTCTCACCTGCTTTGTTAAAGAATTTCACTGAAAGACTAAAATGGCATGGGAAAAAATGAGTACAATCACGGAGAGATTTTTAAACAATGCCATTGTAAACTTGGTTGGTCCAATAAAATGTTTGTAGGGACATGTAATGAAGGCTATGACATTTGCACCTGACACATTTGTCATTCCTATGGTGGGTGTTGTCCTCAATTCTTTGCCAGAAAAATGCTATTTTTACATTTGACACAGAAACAAAATAATAGGACAGCCACACTTCATGCACAGTTGTGCAGTTTCATGAAATGACGATGCAGTTCTTTGTACAGCAATGTACAAGATTGCCTCAATGATGTCATGGACTTAAACTGTTGCTGGTTGAAACGGCCACCATCGCTGAACAACTAAAACTCGTTAGGCTGTTAGGACACTCACAGTTCCATCACTGTCTGCCTGAGTACCCTCCAGAAAAACAGAAGAAGAAAAAAAAAAAAAAAAAATATATATATATATATATATATATATATATATATATATATATATATATATATATATATATACAGTGGCGGCTGGTGACTTCAAATCACAGGGGGGCTGCAGGAGACGCTGAATGGGCGGGGTCAAAGGGAAGGGGTGTGGTCAACCATAAAGGGGAGGAGCTATGCACAAAACCACAAAAAAACTAACTTTAATTAAATATGCTGCCCTGGGTGGCAAACCATCATTATTAAAGTCCAATCAAGACAAAAATAAGTGTAGAAGAATAAAAATATTTCAATGCATTGGCTGCATGACAGCTTACTTAATATCTAGATGGAAACAAAAGGTTGTGAGGCATGAAAAAATAAATTACTTTTTAAATACATTACTGGAATGCCTGTCAAAATCAAGTATAAGAAAAACCAGAAGCACTCAACTTAAACCACTTCTCCTTGCACTGCAGTTCTAATTATAATATATTCAGCTTTATTAAAGTACCAAGCAACATGCTGAAAGTAGAAATCTATGTGATGCCCCCACTTGTAAAAATGTTTCTTATCCAAAAAAGACCTGCTGCCTGACAACTTGTTTCATGGGGAAAACATGATAAAAGTAAAAAATGAAAAGCAAACAAGAAACAAGCTCAAGATACATTGCTTAAAGGATTACTGTACAGGTTATGGACCACACATGATTGGCATTCTGTTTAGTTTACGGGTAAAGCCTGTAGAGATGACTGGAAGTCTCCAACAAGTGTAATGAGCTTTTTAAAATAATGGAATCCTGTCCTTTAATACCCAAGGCTTATACATTATCTAGTCAAGTATTCTCTGCATGGCAACAACAGAAAGGCTTTCAATGTTGGCAATTCTTTAACAGTATGCTTATTAAAGCTTACTTGCATCTTACGATGTCAGACAAGCTTACCTTATGGTCATTAAAGCATTGCTACTTAAACACAGAGCAACAGGCACTTTGAGTAATAAGCATAAATCAACAGTACAAAAATATGACAGAAACCAGACCATTCTGCAAAATCAAGGACAGATGAAAAGCCACTGTAGTACTTATGCAGTGTGTCCTCCCCATCCAAGGTAGATACAACTACTCCTTGCCTTGCTTGGACACATCCAGAGTCACTACATGGGGAGTGGGGTGCAACAAGCATGTCACAATTTGAAATCTCTCTGGCTGACTGTGATGGCCCTGACACATTTGTCATACCTCTCAACTTCAAGAGCAAGAAATCTGGACAAAGCCATACACAGAAGTGGGACAAAGGCACAACAATAAGGACAATTTTTAAATATTGCTCTAATAAACTTAGAAAGATAATAGAATAGGTCTTGCATTAGTATGAATTTTCTGAAGGGTATAAAATCTGAAACTCAAATGTCTGTCATTTTCTAACTTCAGTCTTTAGTGATTTGTCACTAATTTGCCAAAAACACAATTTTATGAAAAATGGACCAAAAATGTGATGCAAAAATATAAAATAGACACACAATACAGCTTCTACCTGTCAAAGAAGGGACACTTTAATATTAGTACTGCTACCTTGAGCAGCTGACAAAATAAAAGAATCTACATGCATTTCAAGTAATCTATAACTTTGATTATTACAGTTATTTCTTAATTGTAAACCCTCCATGTTTTCTTCCAAAATTGCTATTTTATGGAGGGATTATTAGGGGAAGAGCAACATTTTGAGCCAAAAATTGGGGACAGTTGAGAGGTTGGCTATGCCTAATTCTATAAAGCAATTTATTTGCATGTACCTCTCAACCTGTTAATGCAGTAAATCTGAACAAGGCCAAATATATTGGGGCACATATAAACAGTACTAAAATTGCTCTTGTATAAATTGAGACAGTTGATAGAACGGCTCTTACTTTAACATGCATTTTTATGAAGGTTATGAAGTCTGAAACTTATTATTTAGTGACTTCTGGCAAATCATTTAGGAATTAAAACTACAAATTTTATGAACAACAAACCAAAAATAAGAAGCAAAAATCTATTCATTCTTTGAAAATCTGGACAGTTGGGAGGTATAGTTCAGCTGGGCCTGTCTGAGTTTGCTGCCCTCCCCCCGGCTGACAAAATAATGGTTGAACTGGAGCCTCTGCAGCCATTCCAATTAACCATCACTTGGCTATTTCACTCCATTTACCATAAACACTAATGTGCATACTGCTTTACTTCAATGATTGGACTTCATTTGAAAGTTTTATTTTGTATTTTACAGCACAAACATTAAGTCATCTGTTAAACAAAGCAATGCAGTCTCACAATGAAAACTTAGCATTAAAACTTCTCTGCCCTTGAAACTCACATTCATTGAAACAGCATTGAAACCCACATTCAAAGAAAATACATTTTGCCAGTGGCAGATAAAGATTAATTTTGGGCTGTTTTCGAATCATAGGCCCCTTGCATATGATATGAAACATACATGTGCTCTTTGATACACCTTCCTCATTGTACTAAAAATTATATTCCTTGTACAATACAGTACACTTGTTAGAGGGTGTTTTAAATTTGTTTTGAACATTTTTCCAGTAAGCAATGAAACAAAACATATGCACCCATAATGGCAAAACTGCCCAGTTGAGAACATTTATCATAAAAAAGTCTACTCAGACTTCCACAGTCCACCATTATTAGTAAATATACACAATTCTACAGTCCACCATTATTAGTAAATATGCACAATTCCACAGTCCACCATTATTAGTAAATATGCACAATTCCACAGTCCACCATTATTAGTAAATATGCACAATTCTACAGTCCATATTCAGTGAATTCAGTTCTTGCCATAGCTGTCAACCTTAGCACAAAAACCTGGACGAAGCCAATAATGGGGGAATACAGTCCCAAAAATAGGGACAAATTTAAAATATTCATCTTATAAACTTAGAAAATTGCTAGAAAAAAAGGTTGTGCTACTATGTATTCTGAAGAACATGAAGTTTGAAATTCAAATGCCGGTCAATTTTACTGCGGACAGAACAAAAACAATTTTCAGCAGAGACGCAGGGATTAAAACTGCAGACACATCTTTGTAAAATGGCAGGGCACCAGAGCAAATCCACACAAATACAGGGAGGAGATGCAGACAGAAGCCACCCCAACCAAGAATCAAACCAGAAAACCTATAGTTGTGAGGTAACAATACTATCACTGCACCATCAATTATACAAGGAATTAAACATTCAGAAACCTGAAGTCTGAAATTCAAATGCCTGTCAATTTTACTGCGGACAGAACAAAAACAATTTTCAGCAGAGACGCAGGGATTAAAACTGCAGACACATCTTTGTAAAATGGCAGGGCACCAGAGCAAATCCACACAAACACAGGCAGGAGATGCAGACTCCAAACAGAAGCCACCCCAACCAAGAATCAAACCAGAAAACCTATAGCTGTGAGGCAACAATACTACCACCGCACCATCAATTATGCATGGAATTAAACATTCAGAAACCTGAAGTCTGAAATTCAAATGCCTGTCAATTTTACTGCGGACAGAACAAAACCAATTTTCAGCAGGGATTAAAACTGCAGACACGTCTTTGTAAAATGGCAGGGCACCAGAGCAAATCCACACAAACACATGGAGGAGATGCAGACTCCACACAGAAGCCACCCCAACCAAGAATCAAACCAGAAAACCTATAGCTGTGAGGCAACAATACTACCACTGCACCATCAAATACGCAAGGAATTAAACATTCAGAAACCCTTAAGTCTGAAATTCAAATGCCTGTCAATTTTATTTAACATTTTTAATCAGGACAGTCTGACTTGGAACAAATAAACAATTTTCAGCAGAGGCCCAGGAAGAAATAATGCAGACATGTCTTTGTAACATGGGAGGACACAAAAGCAAACCCACACAAACACAGGGAGAAGATACAGACCCCACAAAGAAGGAACCCCAGCCAAGAATCAAACCCAAGAACCTGCAGCTGTGAGGCAACAATGCTACTACTACACCATCAAATATCAAGCATTGCAACATTTACAAACCACAGATATTATGAGGAACAGATCAGATCGAATATGAGGCAAAAATCTGAAATTTTTTTACAAATGGTGGTGGGTAGGGAACTCAAGTCTTTAACACCTGCATACAGGGTACAGGGTTCAAGCCTGAGGCATTCCCTACCACACCACCATAAGCACCTGGGGCATTTTCACACACACACACACACACACACACCAACCAGCGCGAAGTCCGCGAATTTTGAAAAAATAATTTTTTTTATTTTTCATTTTTCTTTCTTTCTTTTTTTATTTTTGAGGGGGCTGCAGTCCGGCAGCCCTATGCCACGAGCCGCCCCTGTATATATATATATATATATATATATATATATATATATATATATATACACACACACACACACACACACACACATTTTATATATATATATATATATATATATATATATACACACACACACACATTTTATATATATATATATATATATATATATATATATATATATATATATACTGTATAGGCAACGCAACACAGGTAGAAAGATGTAGTAAGGAGTGTTATATTCTCCTCCTAAAAAACTTTTGACTACATTTATCAGCAGGAGTACGGCTTGGAAAACAGCCGTTTCTCCTGTTCGGAATCTGGTTGCGATAATAGATAAGTACCTGATACTGAAATAAATTTTGATAAATTAACAAACAACGAGATAAAACTACTACTACAAATCAAATAAGAATTGTGTATTATTAAGTTTTAGATACAATTCAGACCAAGGGGATGAACTTTGACCTTTTAATCTGAGCATGCTGTTTTAACTCTTAATTGTATTACGGATTGTTAAATCAAAGTATATGTAAGTATTTAAGAAATATACTCTTTTCTGTCCCTGTGAAAACTTAGGATAAGGTTTAGAAAATTTTATAATTTTAAATAAAAGTTACTTTTCTACACTTTACCCTGGTAGACTTTATAGTATATTGTCATAAACTGCAGCTGTTGGCTGTCTCCTGTATGAACAATCCTTATTTTTTTTCCTAAGACTTCTGGCAGACAGAGAGTTATCCTTAAAATAGCCATCCATTTCCTGGTTTTCTCTGCAGTGGCAGAAACTAAAGGAGAAAAAGCCTTTTAACCATGAATGTGTACAACCAACACATTATTTCTTCCGAACTGAGTACTTGTATTTA
Source organism: Protopterus annectens (assembly GCF_019279795.1). NCBI lineage: Eukaryota > Metazoa > Chordata > Ceratodontiformes > Protopteridae > Protopterus > Protopterus annectens. Next base: position 647,815,955 of record NC_056750.1, read on the forward strand.
GGTGGATAGGCATGGATTTTATTTAGTTTGTTTACCAGGACTGAACACTGGTCACAGTAAACCATTTGCAGGCACAGCCCAGATGAACAAATTCACAAAATAAATAAATAAATAATAAAACATAACAAATTCACAAACATGGAGTAATCACTGAAGGTAGAAAGTCCTACAGACAATTGAAATAATATGTTAATATTTTTAACAGAGTAGAAAAACAAATGTGGATTAATTTTAGTAGTAAATATGAGAGAAAAGCAACAGGTGAGAACAGAGGGTTGAAGCAGAAGTGATGTAAGTGAGAAGGAAGTTAGGTGATATATCCAGTTTAGAAATACCTACAGTCTGATTTTTGATGAAGGTGACGTTTGAGTTGTTCTCTGAAAGTGGGGAAAGAGGAAAATTCTTTTAGGTGAGGTGGAAGGACTTCCAGAGTTTGGGCGCAAGAATGGAGAAGGACTAGTTGGTATAGTGTAGTTTGGTTTGGGGGTCTGGAGTGAGTGAGTTAACTGGGAGAAACTGCTTGGTTTTATTATTGAGTTTGGCAGCAAGAGGTAGGAAGGCACCTGGTTGAAGTAGTTCAAAAAGAAGAGACCCTAAGAATAGTTCAGCTCTGTGTGAGACTGGTAGCAATCTGGCTTTTCAGAGGGTGGTGCAGTGGTGCTTCGGTTGGGGAACTGAAAATGAATCAGCAGATTTTGATTTCAATGGACTGTAGAGTGGATGAGTTTTTTTTTTTTTGAACGTCTGTGGCTGTAATGGGAAGCCCATATGCAAGTTGAGCAAGGAGGACTGTGCCTATTGCAGGTCTAACTTGTCTGGAGGAATGGGAGATATTTTCCAGAACCAGAATAAAAGAGAATTGATCTTTTTTCTAGAGTTTTCAATGTGGATTTGGAAGTTAAATGAGTGATCTTGCCATAAAGCTAGATATTTAAAGGACATGGTTGTTTGTACTGGGGAACCAGTGAGATCAGCGATGTTGATTTTTAAGGAGTTTCTTCAGCTTTTGTGAGGTTCCAAATATAATAGGTTGTTTAGCCAATAATTGAGGAAGTGGGGGTCAGATTAAAGCTGGGTTTGAATAGCTGAATGTGATGGAATGGATCAAAGGTTAACCATGTCATTAACGTAATGAGTGACAGGAAGCTAAGGAATGTCAGAAGATAGTTTGTTAATAAAGAATGAAAATAACAGTGGGGTGAGTATGGATCCCTTGGTCACTCCTTTGGTGCGGGGTGCTGGAGATGATAGGGGTGAGCCTATTTTAACTCTGAAATACCTATTTATTAAAAAAATGTTGGAAGCAAGTGATGGTGTTAGAGCTAACTCCTACTTCATGGAGGGAGTGAAAGAGCAGAAGGTGGTAAATAAGATCAAAAGCGTTGTAAGGTCAATGAAGAGAGCTCCTGAAAGTTTTCCTTTATCCATGTTGAGAAAGATCTGATCTGTAGGTGACCATAGTGCTGTCATTATGCTCCAGCCAGCCCAGAATGTATGCTGTTTAAGAGAGAGGTGATACTGTTGGATGTAAATGAACAGCTGGTTGAAAATTAGTTTTGCAAGTATTTTTCCAAGTGTTGGGAGGATGGAGATAGGCAGGAGTGGGATGCATTTTCTATCTGTGGCTGTTTTGGAAGAGGTTTAACAAGAGCAGTTTTCCATATGTTTGGCATTGTATTTTGAGTTAAGCAAAGGTTATAAATATGAAGAAGAGATGTGGTAAGGAATTTTTTGATATAAACCAAGGGTGTAGGTTGTCTACACCAGGAAATGATTCAGGGGTATGTTTTATAGAAGGGGATCAGGGACATAATGAGTAATTTTCTTAAAGTAGAAGAGGGGGGATTAAAGGATTGGGGTTGGGTGAGTTAAGGGGGAGGTAGAGATTGCAATACTAGGGAGATAGCTGAATTTCTTGATAAAGTCAGAGGTTGAGAGCTGGCCTTGAGAGGTCTGGATGGTGGGATCTGTGGATTTTTGGCCTGTGAGAAGATTTACTTCCTGCAAAAGTGTTTGGATTTGTCTAGCAGAGTACATTGTTTGTGTCTAAAATAGTTAGTTTTGTGCCTGCCTATGGCTTACCTTACTAGTTTACATAGCGTTAAAGGCAGTTTGATTTTCTGGTGATGAAGATTAACTCTATAAAGACTATGAATTGTCCCTAAGTTTGAAGAGAGCTTCCAGTTCAGTGGTTAGCCAGGAGTTTTTGTTATACTTGATAAGGTTCTGTGTGAGAGAAAATCTGTCTTGAAGTTGACAGATTGTATGTGTAAGAGCTGTGGCAGTTAGCTGGGGTTCCGTATGTTGGTAATGAGAGACCATTCAAAAGTTGCTAGGTGTTTTTGAGGTTTTCTCTATTTGTGGTAAATAGAAGGTAAGTAGTTTGGGGGGATCTTAGTGACTGGTGGATAATTTGGAAGGTTATTGGGGAGTGGTCATTGAATGAGGGTGGAAGAACAGATACATTGGTAAAAATGGGGGGGGTTGTTAGTGATTAGCAGATCTAGAAGGGAGTGTTTGTTCTGAAATTTAGATGGGATGAATCAAATGAAACAAAAATAAAACTTCTTCCAGTACTAAGCAATGGATCTCCTTTGCTGTCAGGAAGGAGGGACTGTAAGTTGTCATGTACATCCTTTCTAAGTGTATTTCCAATTGCTTTATCTTTTGGAATGAAGTGGATAACAACTGAATGGTAATTGCTACTTCATTGCCACTCCTACAGAGGTATAAGTGCTTCATATATATGCTTCTAAACATTCTCTGTTGCAGATATTGATGCCGTAGTCATGGGATTATCTGTTCTAATTTTTACCAAGCATTATTATTTGGACCATGACTTTAATAATTAGGATTCAAGATTTTTGGACTTGAAAAATAGTGTTTTGAGCATTCTCCTCTTGTCTCCCCTCTAGCTTCTTCCACTAGAGATGATTAAACATGGGATTTAGCCCAGTCTTAGCCCATGAAGGAGAGCCCAGAATTGCTAGCTACAGTAGATATCTTCTAAAAATATCAGCTGATCTTCAAGGCATCCCTCCTCAATGGGCCATAGATACTGCCCCTTCTGCATCCTGAAGTGGCATAGCCTCCCCCTTCAGAACCTGCTGCTGAAGCTGTCTATGATTTGAGTAAGTTTATATTCATATATACCTATAAAAAGTGAAGATGTCAAATTTTAATTTTCTTTTTTTACAGAAAGTATTGTCATTCAGTCGTTGGGGGTGAAATGGTGAACCTAAAGAGATGGGAACCCTGTCACAGTGTGGAGCACAACATAATATGTATTTATTTTTTTATTTATTTTATTTTATTTTACATTTGTTAACCGGGAAAGGCTGACTGGATACATGTCCATTTTCAGTGGAGGCCTGGGGAGAAAAGCTCCACATTGCAAATAAGTGACACTTAAAGTTGTGGTTACATCGAAATCTAAACATTTAACAAATCACTGACTATTTATAGACAAGGTTGCATTTAAATCAAGCAAACATTGTAGGTTTAGGTATAAATATACATAGATAACATTTTACATCTTTGATGTGTGTAAAAAAGAAAGAGAAGTATTTCCAGGTTGAATGTAAGGATGATAGTTAAGGTGGTTAGGTAAGAAGGGAAGTTATTGTAAATAGTATGTAGAGGGGTAGACGAGCATAGCTTCAGAATGGGTAGTATAACAAGTTATCTTCCTGATAATAGAATTCTAATGGTTGTAGAGAACTGTATGTTGTCTGGGTGGGGAATGGTTATTAATGGGTATTTCACATCTGTGAGCTATGTTTTTCTTACCTTTGTCTTGTTATTCTTTTTGGGTTAGACTAGGTTTAGACATGGACATAGCTATGTTTTTCTTATATTTTTCTTGTTATTTTTTGGGTTGGTCTGGGTTTAGACGTGGACATAGCCAATCCCTGTTTATATACATCTTTAGAGATATTTTGAAATGGGGCAAGGAGGATGTAGTGGTTAGTTCAGCAGGAAGTGAGTTCCATTTTTTTCCAGCAGAGTTGGAGAATAATGATTCTCCAACTGAGTTGTTGACTTTGGTAGATTGTACTAGTATTCTGTTGGATGAGCGGAGGGATGCTAGGTTGCTGTAGGGGTTAATAATATTAGTCAGAATGGGAGTACTGGTAGGTTGGTAGAGGATTTTATGAATAACTATAAGTTGGTTATAATGGAGCTGATTGAATAGTTCTAGCCAGCCTAATTTGTGAAGATTTTGACAGTGGTGGATTCTGTAGGCTGAGCCTGTGGCAAATCTAGCTATGTTGTTATAGCAGCTAGTTATTTTCTTAAGGTTTGATTTGCTTAGATTTGTGAGGATGGGTGAGATGTAGAGAAGGGTTGACAGCAGATGTGTCTGAGCTATGGCAGTTCTGGCAGATGGGGTTAAGAATTGTTTAATCCTATACAAGGAGCCTATTTTTTGTTAACTGTTTTTATGGTTTTGTCTACATGGGCATCAAACTTCATATTATTAACAATGATTATTCCAAGAAGTTTAGTGCAAGGTTCAGGAGAGATTATGGTGCCATTGTTAGATGAGATTGTAATTATTGGTAATGTTAATTTACGGGTAGGGGAGAAAAGTAGTAGTTTGGTTTTGTTTGGGTTCAGTAGGAGACGATGATTATTGAGCCAGTTCTCTACTTTGTTGAAGGTGATTTGGGATAGGGATTGTAGTTCTGTGGGAGTGGAGGCAGAGCGGATAAGTGTGGAGTCATCTGCATACTGTATACATGTTACATCTGGGATAACTTTGGGTAGGTCATTGATGAATATAGAGAAAAGGAGGGGACCCAATATAGAACCTTGGGGTACTCCAAGGGTGACGGGTAGAAGGGAGGGATATATTGTCTTTCCATAGAACAGCTTGTTGTCTGGCATGCAGGTAAGAGTGGAACCAGTTGATTACTGGGTTGTCTAAGGAAAGTGATTTTAGAGAGTCTAGGAGTAGGTGGTGATTCACCATGTCGAATGCTTTCGCTAGATCAAGAAAGAGGGCAGATGAGAGCTTATTCTGATTATGGTTGTGATTTATTGTGTGAGAAAAGGAGAGAAGAGCAGTAGTTGTACTATGGGCGGGTCTAAATCCGTGCTGGGTTGGGGCTAGGAGAGTATTTTGAGTAAGGTGAGTTAGAATTTATGCATTTCTCCATTATTTTGGCTAAGGGAGCTAGGATGGCTATTAGTCTGTAGTTAGAGAGTTCAGTGGAGTTTCACCCTTTATGAAGTGGAATAATGTGAGAAATTTTCCAGATGGAGGGGATGTAGGATTCGTGGATAGTACAATTGACTAAGATGGAGATAGGGTATGCTATTTCATTAGCGGCCTTTTGCAGAAACTCCGTAGGAAGTAGGTCTGCTGTCAGGGTGGTGGGTTTTGGTTTCTTAAGTAGGGAGTTAATATAGTCAGTGGGAATAGAATCAAATTTGAAGGGAGGGATATTTACCTGAGTCAGTGTGATTGTAGTAGAAGAGGTGGGATATAGATTATTAGCTAGGGACTGGACTGTTTCTGTGAAGAAAGTATTAAAAGTCTTTGCAACACATTTAGGAGGTAGTTGTAAGGTAGCTGAGGGGGTGGGGGTTGAGGATTTACCTGGGTGGAGCAGTTTATTCAGACCTGACTAGAATTTCTGAGACCGATTTTGGTGCTTTTTGCTGTAAATTGAAATAGTAGTTTTGTTTGTCTAACACAATAGACCCTTTTGCCACATTTCTCATTTGTTTGTATCTAATGTGGGCTTGTGGGGATTTGGTGGCTCTCCAGGAGTTCCATGCTGTGTTTCTAGCAATAAGTTTTTGTCTAGTACTATTGGTTAGCCATGGAGCAACTTTGTTTTTGGTTCTGATTGTTTGTGTGGGAGCATGTCTGTCTAAGATGGCAAGGAATCTAGCACTGAAGTCTGAGAATACTTCGTCAAGGGGAAATAATTTTAGATTGGCCCATTTGCATGAGTTAAGTTTGGCCTGGAAACTAGTTAGGTTAAAGTTGTTTGTATACCTAAGGGTTTTAAAGGTGGTTTGGTGAGACATGTCATCCCTTTTTCTGATTATATAGGTTAGCAGGTGGTCGCTCATGTCCTCAGGTAGGGTGCCTGATTTGTATAACTGAGGTTTGTTATTTATTAAGATCCAGTCTAGGATACATTCCTTATTGTTGGGCTTATTGATTCTGGTGGGGAAAGTAATAATCTAGGAGAAACCATGTAAGTTGATATGGGTGGTGGGGAAGTTTGATGTACATGTTATCCAGTCGATATTAAAGTCCCGGAGAATAACTGTTTCTTGGTGGTGATTAGTGGATAGTCATTGGATGGTGCATTCTAAGGTGTCTATGTTGTTGCCTGGGGGAATATAGCTACATACTATATTTGTAGATTTGTGTTTGTTAAGTTAGACTTTTGAGATGATTGTTTCGGAGTTGGTAGTTGTTAGGTCTTGTGGGGTGCTAATTGTGGATACCTCAAGAGTGGATTTATATAGGATGGCAACTCCGCCTCCTTTTCTACCTTTCTGGTCAAGTCTTATTATATTGTAGTTGGGGGGGGGTATAATTTAATTATCAGGGATAATGGGTTTGAGCCAGGTTTCAGCAAGGCATAGTAGATCGGGGAGTGCACATCCAGGAGGGCATGCAGATAGTGGATTTTCTTATTTATACTTCTGATATTTAGGTGACAGACTAGAAATTAATTAGGGGCATCATATGAGCTTCTAAGGTTAGTAGGAGTACTATTTGTGGGGTTAGTGGTAGCAGGTAAGCTTGGTACTGGATTAGGGTGGATGTCGCCGTCGGCTGTGAGGTTAGGTAATATACTCTTTATAAGTCTGGTGATCTTTAGTAGGAGTTGGTAATAGTTTTTAGTTCTAGGGTTTAAATATGTAGGTCATATGGGATGGAGAGGTTTTGGAGTAGTGGAATTGGAGAAGAGGTGGGGTAGTATTGGTGTGGGGGGTGTGGTTGGATGCTAGTAGTGATAATTAAAGTAGTATACGGAGAGTTAGGTAGATAGTGGAATTCATAGGCAGTGAGAAGATAAAGTATTACAAGTGGTGGTATGAGGTAGAAATGTGGTCTAGGTTTTGGAGATAAGGTGGGAGTTAGTGGAGACATTGTAGATTAAAGTAGTAGTTGGGATAGAGAGTATGGGTGGGGTGATAGAAGAGAGTGAATTGTGGTGGGTTGGGAGTGGGAGTTGGTTGTACAAAAAGGATGAATTGTAGTTGGATGAATGTGATGTGTGGGCATGGCAGAGTAATTAGAGGGTGTGGTTAGGGTAGTATAAATGTAGGAACACTGGGGGTGGGTGGGAATTGGGAGCAGGGTAGGGGTGCGGAGTGAGCCTGCAGGGCAAACGGAGTGGGTAGAGCCAGTGAAGGACTAAATTCTGAGAAAACAATCAGTGGAGTGCTGATTGTTAAGGTAAGTTTAAGGGGAGATGGTAGGCTGTGCAGTTGAGAAATGTATAGTAAAAAAAGAGGGGTATAGTGGTTTTACCAGATAGATAAATGTATTAGGAAGTGGATGCCTGAGATTTATAAATTAAGATTGGAAGATAGTTATTCAAGGAGATTAGACCTGGGAAGAGGGTGCCACCTAGTGGGCAAAGGTTATAATGCAACCAAGGCTACTCGCAGGGCTAGCAGATCTAGTGAGAAAGGGAGGGTAACACAGGAGTTGTATGAAGAGGCTATAAGAGGGGAAGGTGTGGAACGTGGGAGGAGAGAAGGTTTTGGCTGCTGGCTGTCCTGGCTAGGGAGTGTACAATAAACACCTGGGGTTATATAACAAGTGTATTATTTACAAACAGTGGTTTTAAAACATACTTTCTTGTATCCTTGAGGGTAAATGATGCCCAGAGATAGGTTTGGCTACGTTCCTTAGCTTGGGGAAGAGGCAGCAATCTTACACAGGGCAATAAACCCAAAACCTACAACAGGTCAGGCAGGTTTGAGAGCTGGGTACATAAAGGGAGAGAGAAAAAAAGTGGTGAAGTAAGCAGTAGGTCGGACACACTTTCTAAACAACTAAAGACAGTGCATATGTAATCACTTTAACCAGGTATCCACTAGTTAGTATTCCAAAATATTCTATGAGGTTAATACAGTAAGATGCAAGGTAGATGCAGTTTTCCAGTGAAATATACACAGTAGGGTTTAAAGTATCAGTATAACAACTATACAGTTCTAGTAAAACAAAGCAGTACAGGGAATACACTAAACATCCATATACATCATGGTGCTGTTAACAGTTGCCCAGCATGGAGAAAGGGGTAGTAAATTCATGTGTACCTGTTAGCTAAATACTACATGTGTTTTCTTGTTTAAAAAAGAACTGCTATTTAACTAAATACTGCGTGTATGGGGCCACCCTACCATGAATGCTAACTTAATTCAGCTTTTTAGCGCTAAAGGGTATTAATACAGCTTCAATGTCCCATTTTAATAATAATTAGTTAATAATAATATATTCAGCGTTTTAGCACTAAAGAGTACTAATACAGCTTCAATGTCCCGTTTTAATAATAATTAATTAATAATAATAGTATCTGTTGGTTTAAAGCATTGGCTGTTGGAAAGCTTGTAATACAAATGATGAATTGATGATGCAACCCCAGTGTAGATGTATAACAACTCCACAGTCACATCAACTCAGAGAAGGTAAAAATCTCCGAAAGCAAGCAAATTATTGCTGGTGCACATTTGAAAACAGCATTGGCAATGTTTTTCTGTGGAAAGCAGAGTTCAACATTTTGCATTTCATCTTTTTTTCTTCATAACTACAAAGATGTGAACACATTGTAAAACCACTCAGTCAAACAAAATACACCATATTTTAGTTCTGATAAAGTTCTTATATTGACAAGAATGAAAGTGCTTAACTTTTTAATTAAAGAAGATTTTGTTACTGACGAGTTATACCTGTGGTGTTTTGTTTGATTGTAGGTTTATGCAGGGAATAAACTACCTGAACTACATCTCTGCAGACATTAGCTGAAATCTAATGAACAATATAAATGTAATTTTCATCTTTAATTTAAAAGACCTTCTTTAGCAAATCTTTCAATGTGTTGCCAGGAAAAGGTCTTACTGTAAGGGGAACACAGGCTCACATCAGGAGGTACTAGATTTATAACAAGGATGCAACTTCTTATTTGGTCTGACCATCTGAGGACAGATTACAAGATACTGGTTGGCAGTCTTGCAGTTACTGTCTATTTGTGTTATGCCTGCATGAGGAAGAGTGCCATGTTTCAAGCTGTACAACAGTGTTTTTTTTTTTTAAATAAGTGTAATAGCATGCTGTTGTCTTTAACTGCTGAACTATGATGGATGTTAGTGCATGAGCACTTCAATTGCATGCTAATGCATTTTTGAACTGGAAAAAATAAATTTCTTTGTTTTATATGCAAGATCGATCACTCTGACGTAAAATATACCTCTCAGTAACATCAGCAAAACAAGCCCATTGTGTGTATTATCCTGTAACACCATGTGTTGACCTAAGCCTTACTTTAAGTGTTTACCAAAGAATATTGATAATGAGGAGCTACTCAGTTATCTATTAAATTAGGCATGTTTTGCAAGAACCGAATAAGTCTTAATGACTTGGTTCTGCCATCAGTGTGGTATTATCCATGCCAAAGCTAATATAATGGGCAGGTGGTGATGATGGGAAACCTACATGCCAATGGCATCAATGAGTGGAGGAGGAGGACTAATAACGTGGTCTTATTTACAACGAATCCAGTAAAGAAGTAATAAAGACAACAGAAGTTCAGGCACTTTATGGAAAACTCACATACTCTTGGAATAGTAAAGCGGACCTGGAAATGATGAAACTGAAAGTCACACACCTACTTTTTGGAAAAATGATCAAACTTTGAAGGGAGGTTCCATAAAAGAAAAAAAAAAACAGCATAATCCCTCCTGACCTCACCCAAAAAAAAAAAAAAGAAATGAAAAAAGAGGATTTTGCACTAATAAATTTTGTTAGAAGATCCTTGACAAAATACCTAACACCTCTAAGCACACCATGAAAAATATTACTGATTGGGTGCACATCTGCTGTATCTTAAGCACGTGCTGGTTGAATGTCTGAGGTCCTTGATTGTAAAAAATTCAGCTGTCCTGAGAAGCATGATGACTTTCAAGCTACTGTAAATCTACAACTTCCTTGAGAAGTGAACCTTTTTTCATATTCCTTTGATTCCAGTGATGATCTTTAATTAAAGCTTCCCTTAATGTCCTTGACCTGAAGATTCAACCAGATGGAAAGAAGATGAACCTTGAAATCACTGAAACGTCTGAATAAAACTTTTTTTCCCAAGAGGTAAGCTTTCCAAACCCTCCACATCTCCTTATTTAAGTGTACTAACACCACTGCTGAGCAACTGCATTAAAAAGAAAAAACAAATCACATATCATGAATCAATGCTGGCACAAAGACTGAAATTACAGTGGTAGTGATTTCTTATGAGATTCTGACTTAATGTGGAATGAATAATTCTTCCCTTATTTGTTTGTTTTTTTTAATTTTTATTTTAATTTTTTATATTAATATTGCCGTGTATTAATGTATAATCTAGTTACAAAATATTAAAATATTGCTATGTGCTTATTGCATGTAAGGAATGAACGATAAGTCATTTTACTAGCTTATTCTACTAAATAGCTTTCTGCTTTCTGCAAGTGGTTTGGGTTGTTGCTTAGTACCTTGGGCCAGATTACTTACTTACTTAATGAAATACATTAAAATGCTCCCACCTGCACCCCACCATACATCTCCTCATCCCTGGTTAAATCTAACCAAAAATTAGTCACCTAGTCTGCCAGACATAATAGCACCATCCCACTACCAAATGAAACCAGCTGTTGGAAACCTGCTTCAGCTTGTAGAAAAATTCCCCAACAATCCGCAACAAATGGAAACAAATGAGAGGGCTTCACATTCAGTTTTTATCAGTATATAAACAGCTACATAAAAAAGTCGGTATCTGTCTGCCCTAAATATAATGGTGAGCCCATAAATAAACCTCAAACCTCTCAGCCAGAAATATCTTATTGGTAAATTATATAACAAAAGAAGGAAAATGATGAAAAGTTGTAAGAAATTCCCATACTCCTACATTAAGACAATACCGAAATGTACCAGCAAGGAATGTAAGATCACTATTAGCACATGTAAAGCAGAATACAAACTTAAGGTAATTATACATACCATAACAGAAACTACAGATCTTTCTTCAGTTTTGTCAGGAAATTGAGGAATAATGTTTAACAATGCAGTGAGTCTATCTATAATATCATACATTCCAATCCCATGGATACAGTCAATAAATTAACAGTTAAATTTGGTGCCAACTTTGCCCCACCTATCCACATTATTGTGCCCTCTATCCCTGAAAATTTAGTTTTCCCTGAAATCACCTTGCAACAAGTCTTCTAATTCTGTCAAAGACTGAAACAAATTATCTAATGTTGTTAGTCTTCTTTCCATTCATCACTGATGGGTCGGTTCCAAACTCCTCGGAACCATGTCGGCCTAAAGCCAAGCTCGTGTACACCAAAAAACTCTCGAGCTAAGCTGCTACCCACAATTCTCTTCTCCCTGTTACCTCAGATTTCATTTGCCGTAGCCATATAGCCATGTTTCACCGAGCTCTCAAGCTAAGTGGTATTTTTTTGATATTTTTGATACATATCTCTTACCTAGTCACTTTCTAAAGTTATCGCCTTTCTACTTTACTCATTTAGTTATTTGTAACGTTCTCATACCTAGCTCTACCCATTGGGTAATTCTTCTTACCATCACTGGTACACCCTCTCCTTACCCTTGTGGTATCTCTTGATACCATTGTTGGTATCTTCTTTCCTCTATCTTTCCTGACTGTAGTTTAGTAAACTTGTTGTTAGTGTATTTGTGGACATGTCTGAGAAAAAAGGATCTTCAGGGTTTAAGCATTGCACCTCTTGCAATGGTAAACTTCCTAATAGCGAATCTCATGATGACTGCATTTATTGCCTGTGGGTTCCTCATCTCTCTGCTCAACCCCACTGTCAAATCTGTCAAAGTTTTAGTCAGTGGACGCTGAATGAATGCAAGAACAAATTGATTTTGAAAGCCTTCTTGCTTCTCCTTTCTCAGAGGCCCTTTCTGTGTCGGAGGTCTCAACCCCACCAATGAAGGACAAGAAACATCCCCACTCTGATCCCTATTCACCTGCTGATAGAGGTAAGATGCCTAAACATAAGGCCCCCAAAACTTTCTCGGAGCATAGACTTGCTACTTCAGCTGTGACTACTGCTGTTCCGAGCTCTGCTCCGAATACTATTACAATTCAAGCCGTCTTGGATACCACCAGATTTTTGATGTTGGTGCCACTTTCACCACCTACAGCACCGACCTTGCCTTCAACTGCAATGAAAGTGGTGCCAACCTCTGCCACTACTTTGGAACCGATGATATTCGACTCCGAGTGCCCCATCGGCACCATGCCCTTTTACTGCACCATTGATTCCTTTGCTTCCTGTCTCCAAATTAGAGACTACGGTGCCATTAGCTCAGACACCTTAGACCCAATACTCCCCCTCTTTGGATCCATTCATGGGTGAAATATATAACCCTTTTTTGGATCGACCCGACTCCCCTTCAGGAGTATCAACAAGGTCCACCAGGAGTCTATCCAAACTTGATGTGGTGCACCTGTTGGATCAGCTGTTAATGGCCAGATGGATACCAAGACTCATCCTCCTCTGGGACTTGGGTCTAGGTCTCCTATGACTCCGACATATTCTCCTCCTTTGGACCCATCGGCTCCGAAGCCCATTGCTCAGACATCTTTTGTGGAACCCCATTCCTGTGCACTGACAGTGACTGTCACTGAGGCTCTGAGGCCATCCCTTTGGTACTCGGTTCCAACAGAACCATCCCTTCCTCAGACTCATGGTTGGGGGGGTGGAATCCTCAGTTCAGGGCACTGTTCTGAGTGTTTTATTGGTTCCATCCTTGGATCTGGGGATAACGCCTGCCCCGATCCTGCTTGAGGCTCCATCTCTGGGAGCGGGTCCAGTGGAGCGGGGTGTGACCACGGTTCTGAGGTTGTTGTTCTCGGTTCTGGGCTCCCACTCCTCTTCAGGTGGGCCTGCTTTCCATATGATGCTGAGGGTGCTTGCTTCGGGAAGCACTCCTCCGATATCGGAACTTCATCCTGCTCCCTCTGAGCTACAGCTACCATGAGCCACCTCCCCAGGATACTGGGTGGAGAAGCATCAGGAAACCCCAGTTTGGGGTACCCACCCTTCCGAGTCTTCCTCAGATATCCCTGCTGAGGAACCTCCTTGGAAGAAGGCGTGCAAGAGGAAGCACATGGACTCTCCTGAAGAGTCTTTGACAGAAGACATGGACTATGATGATGGGGAGGGTTCCCCGCAGTCACCCCCAGATGATGTCTCCTTCAGAGACATCCTGGAAGTATTAAAACATAGCGGAGGCTGGAAGCCCTCCAATGCCTCCTTGGAGGAATCCGTATTCCTGCAGGCTTTTCACTCCCAGCCTTCTTCCTCTTGGGTGACCTCACCTGCCGATGAGTTAATCCAGCTCATCATGCAGCGTCCTTGGCAGAACCCTGACTCTATTGAGGCCATTTCCCGGAGACACGATAAGATTCTTTCTCCCCCGGAGGAGCATCCACACTGGTCCAAAGGTTTGCCAGTTGACGCTATGGTGGAGGTGGTGACCAGTAAAAAGAATCTAGCTGATGAAAGTCCTACTGTCCACCTGCCCAACTGGGAGTCTTGGGCTGTGGACAGGTTGGGGAAGCGAGTCTTTGTCTCAGCGACCTTTGCTGTCAGGTCTCTGAACTACTTGACACACTTCACAAGGCTCCAAAGAGATCTGATTACCAAACTTTCTGGATCCCTCATGGGTCAAGTTTCTGAAGAGGCACGGGACAAGTTTGCCTCTTAACTTGCCACCCTTGAATCTATAAACTGTGCACCTTACTAACTTGGTAAAAAACAACAAAAAGGCAAGTTAGCTGCTTTAAACTTCACAAAGACCAATTTATTGTAAGCGCTTTCGTCGAGGCATATGCCCCAACATCATCAGACAACTCAACAGCCATAAAAATCTCCATACTCACATTCAACATAATTAAACAATTAAACAGTTAAATCCTTGATTGAACCATTAGTTAAAACTACTTCATATTTAAAGTGCCCTTGCTTCCTGACTTACAATTTATTGCAATGCCTTAGAAGCTATGGCAACAGTATAAAAAACGTGTTTTTACATGTTATTAGAAACCCCTAATAAATATTATAAAATCATAAAATACTTACTATTACAAAAACTTTTTGTTTGTATTTATATTCACTCCAAATATCAAAAATTCAGAAAAATCAGACAAAATGATAGGCACCTCTAAAGGACCCTAACTATCTTTCATTATATAAATACCATATAAATCCATGACTTGCATAAATAAATATCTAAAAAATGTATGTAAAAAATGTAATTTAGATACGATAAACATCAGTTTGTGTATAAATATAACCTATACTAATCTAATAAACTTGATAGCGAAAGTATTAGATTAAAAACATATTCTTTAAGTTAACATTTTATCTAGAAAGTGCTTCATCAGCACATACACCTCCTGGGCTGAATGAATATGCTTCTATGAAATGTATATTGAAGTTAAAAGCACTTTCTAAATAAAATGTTAACTTAAAGTATATGGGCCGTATTTACAAAAGCTTGCACGGAGTTGTAAAGTAGAGTAATATGTCAGACAGCCAATATGTCTGCCGAGCGATCCAGCAACAGCCAGCAGGGGCGTGCATGAGAGCTTCTAAAGCTAGTCTTGTACGGGCAATGTCATGGTATGCAAATTACCTCATTTGCTGCTGAAAGCTATGCAAATGAGGTAAATTTGCAATCCAGGAAACACTAACCTGTCCGTGGAAGAGTAGTGTTATCTGCAGAAATGTACTCCGTTGGTAAAGGAGTACCGTTCTGCAAATAGCAAAACGGAGCTATGACAGCTCCAAATAAAGGATGCATCCAGTTGAGGAAGCATGCCAATGGCCAAATATAAGGCCATTGGCATTTTTAAATGTTTAAAATTATTAAAATCAATTTTTCCCCAATCTCCAATGTTTAAGCATAGCACAGCGCCGCGCAAATGTTCAGCGCTTACAAAAACAAGAAAATAATTAAAAAATAGCCAAAAATAGATATTTTCACTAAAACGCTTATCCTGCCATGCAGGTGAATGGCAGGCTAAAGACAACATGGCCACTGAGTACTTGTTGCTATGGGGGGGGGAGCTCAGTGTGAGAGATGTAACCAAGCATTAGTAGGCAATCCTATGCAAATGAGGATAATGATAGTGAATCCCAATTTTCCCCAGCATGTGAGCCATGTCCCAAGAGTGTAAGTATAGGAGTAGATGAGTAGTAGATTAGAAGACAGGTGACATCATGAGGAGGTGTGTCAGAAAGGCTGTATGCTTATTGGAGCGCAGTGTCTTGTGTTTGTCCTGAGTTGTTCAGGATTGCAAGAGGTGTGTCTACAGTTGTGGCCCTGGCGGAAACAGAAAGGGAAAAGGAAGGAAAAGAAGTAGTAGGAAGTTAGCCAAGGAGAACTAGCAGAGCTGCCAGGTGAAATATATCAGAATCAGCCAATTACACAGGCAGCAGACTAGCCCAGCCCAGCCCAACACTTTAAACTCTGCAAACAGCAGTCTCCCCTGTTTTATCCCAAGAACTCTGCAACACTGCAGTATACAAAGAGTGAAAACTTAAAAAGCTTAAGTCAGACAAAATGTTAGGGGCTGCTCTTACTATCATAAACCAACATGTGCAAGGTGCTGATGGTTCTGATGTTATGAATGCTGCTGAGCAACCCACAGTGAGGAGACGGAGAAGAGTGTACAGACCCAGGGTAACCTACCAGGGGCTACATGAGCTGGAGATAGTGGAGCGCTATAGGGTGGACAGAGACCTCCTGCAGAAAATTGTTGAGCTGTGTCGGCCACGCCTCACACACAGAACCAAAAGAGGGGAACCCATCCCAGTGGATACCAAGATATGTGTTGGCCTAAGAATACTAGCTACAGGTACCTTCCAGAGACTAACTGGTGATATGATGAGGATTTCACAGGCATCAGCATCCAGGGTACTGCACCAGTTCCTGGATGCCATGTCAGCACATGTCGGTGAGCATGTATATTTCCCCAATTCCCATGAGGCATTGGCCAGCAATATGCATCTTTTCCACCAAATAGCAGAATACCCTGAGGTAGTGGGTGCAATAGACTGCACGCACATACACATCAAAGCACCACCTGGTGAGCGGAGTAGGGTCTACATCAACCGCAAGGGCTTCCCCTCCATCAACTGCCAGGTCATGTGTGATGCCCAGGGCATAATAATGAATGTGTGTGCTGGCTGCCCTGGAAGCTATCACGATTCCCACATCTGGCATCTGACGCAGCTGTACCAGAGATTTACCAGTGGGGACATCCCTGACGGTCACCTAGTGGGGGATGCTGGATATGCACTGGAGCTGTGGCTGATGACACCCATCAGAAATGCACACACACCTGAACAAGAACTCAATAATGAGGCACACGCACAAACAAGAAACATTATTGAGCATGTGTTTGGGATGCTCAAGTCATGGTTCCAGTGCCTGGACACATCTGGTGGAGCCTTGCAGTACTCACCAACTACATGTACGCAAATTGTCATGGTACGTGCCATGCTACACAATATGATCCTGCGAAAACAGCTGCAGCAGGAACAGCATGGGGCAGGGCCAAAGAACCACCCACCATTGCCAAGGCCTACACAGGCACAGCGTGACTCGAAGGAGGAACAACCTGAGCCTGCCCCAGTAGGCAGAAGGAGGCGTGCCCAGTATGCCCTGGCCTTGGCAAAGAGGCAACGCATAACACATACACTGACTCAGTAGGAACCCTGGAAATGACACCTCTCTCTGACTCGCACATACAGTAAAAGGGATGCCTAACTTGACACTACCTGTTTTCAAACATGTATAGGGAGTGTACTATGTGCATCCGACATAGGCAGCCCTGCAGCACCACCTGAGGCATGAGTTCCCTATTTTAAGCAATATAAAGCACTGCTAAGCACCTTTAACCTGTATTGAGCATATTTAAATTCAATTGCGCGTAGCTGTGCACCGTGCTAACCAGTGCAATGTCGGGCAACGTTGAGAAATGTTGGGCAAAGTCAGGCAAAGTCGAGCAAAGTTGAGAAAAGTCAGGTAAACACGCTCACACCTGCTTTACTGTTCCTTAAGCAATCTGGTCTGCCCAGCAGGAAAATAAAAAGCAGTGACAGGGCTCGAACTCAGGATTCTGTGCACTATAGTCACAGTACTGAACCACTAAGCCATGACAGTATTTCACTGGCACAGACACAACTTAACTCACTCACACATACCAGTTGGGGGGGGGGGTCACATACCTAATAGTCACAGCCAGCAGGACCAATGTAGACAAACGCAAATACAAACAAATGCTGTATCATGCCCTGTGAGGAGGCATATGAGTAACCTCCCTCCAGGCCTATGCAGACAGATAACAGCAGGCTAGGCAGTGTGATGTAGGTTGGGTAGGCTATGAAGTCACAAACTAATATGCGTGTAATTGGAAGCTAAGGTCTGTAGTACAGTGGTATGCCTCAAGCCAGTACGATTGACAACAGTACAGACTGAAATGGAGTACCTGACATAGCAGTGCAGGCCTAGCAAATGTGTGTAAGTGTCAGGTGAACCCTTCATCCTATGTACACCCACAGTAACAATCAGGTGTGCCTCCCCCCAGGTAGAAATGTACAAATAATAGCTGTCCCCGCTGTATGTAGAGTGACTCATGGAAGCCCTGCAGGCACACTGTGCTTCCTGTCGATGTACAACACAAAGGTGAGCCCTGAAGTAAAAACCAACTTGATTTTCACACACATATAGTATCTATGCTCATACCGGGCATGCTCACACACTTAGGCCATGTCTGAGTACAGTAGTGGGCCATACATATCTGGCAGTTGCAGTTCTTACTCCAGACACTTGTCACTATTCACCAATCCTGCCTTCTGCACACACTGATATGAAAACAGACCCATATAATATATTGGACACCTGTCATAATCAAACTATGTACTCCAAGTACTTAAGTTGTTCAAAGAAAGTGAAAAATCAAAGAAGATCAATAATTCTCCGATCAGTATAATCAAGAAACAATGAGCACTCCTAACATTATCCAAGCCATGGTCATAGAGTCCATAGAGAACCATGAAGCTTTCTTTTGCTATGTCATAAATATCAATGTAAACTCATATATGTTCTGAGTCAGTGCAAACTGTAAATGAATACATGTACATGACTGACATTGCCAACATCTTGTCACACAAATTCATACATATTTACCCCCTTCTCACTGACAAAAGGGCCCATTATCATACCTGGAGATTGTGAAATCCCAGAAATCACATATACAATGGTTAAACAGCTCTTTCCAAACCTAAAAATGTGGCATGTATGGGATTACATGGTTTTCCTGGTTGTGTCATATGTGAACTCCAAAACAAACACACCCTGCACCTGAACAGTCTGTTGACACTCACCGTCTGTACAGGATATGAAACTGTTGAATGGGTTACAGCAACGTTTGGCACACTCCATGAGTGTTGGTGCACAACAGACCATGGAAACTATTGTCTTATAAGCCTAATAAGCCTGATGTGCAAGGCCATGGAGTCCATCATTATGGAACTCATAAACAGAGCTATTGAGAGCGTACAAACACCCAACCCTACCCATTTTGGTTTGGTCAGGGGCAGATCATGGTTCCTAAACCTGCTAGACAGTTTTCAAGGCAGTCACCCAGGACATGCATCAATGAAATGAGCTACATACGGCCTACATAGACCTTGAAAAGCCCTTTTCCAACATCCCACACACGTCGTATCCACAAAATCAACAACCTGTGCATAAACACGTATGTCATCTGATGAATTGCCAACTGGGGCACAGATAGATCCCACAAGGAAAGAATTGTGGTCTCCTGTTCAAGCTGGTAACAACTGCTGTCCCCCATGGTTCAGTCCTGGGACCCCTCCTGTCTGGTGTATACTTTTCAGAAATACAGTCAAACATGAGGGCTATGTTTAGCAAGGTTTGTGGATAACTGCAAAAAGGTTGTCATAATCGATGTTTGGGACAACAGAGACATCCTTAAAAAGGGTCTCAGTCAGACAGATGTCGTTTCAAACTTATGGGCTCGAGCTACAGTCATACAAATACCACATAGGTGCCAACACCCTAAATATGGAAGTAATAATAAGGGATCTATGGACACATGTGGATAGTCATCACTACTTCCAGAAACACATTCACAAAGTGGTTAGAAAATCATGCTATATGTTCCCACAAACTGCCAAGGTCTTTGCATGTAGGTCAAAGGAGGTTCCCCTCTACTCATCAGTTATCAGACCTATCATGGAGTACCACAACACACTTGTGATGAATCTGACTAGGCACCTTCAGCAGCTGGAAGGACCACTGACGTACCTCAACAAGAGCATTACTGGCCTCAAACAGTTGCCCCATGCAACAAGACTGAATTTAACTCAATCTGTATTCTTTTGCATACTGTCTACTCAGGTGATCTCTGCCCAACAGACAGGTCCATGTGCAATGCAGAATGGATGTACATGTTCTATCTGAAGTAACCCCAAGCTCACTGTACTATATGCTCTAGGGATATCATCATCACAACAATAAATTGAACATGTTGGAGAGATACATTAATAACTCACAGACTTCCCTTTCTTTGGAACAGGCTCCCTCCCAACCTACATTAAGCTGAGTCCCTCACTGACACTCTTCCACAGGAGCCTTGATGAGTGTATGTGAAACTGAACTGTCACACCATGGATCCCTTCATCAGCTCTACTACACAGAGGCCTAGGGAACTAACTCCATGGGTGGTGATAGCTGCACACTCTGGCCATACTCATATATGCCTTCATACAGACAGCCTATTACCTACCTATGTACCTATATATATATATATATATATATATATATATATATATATATATATATATATGTAGGGGGGACACAGTATAATAAGCCAAAGATGGATGGGCTGAGATGTGTGTAAGAGGGTGACCATGACAGGGAGCCATCCAGGACTGTCCCACCCAGCACACATCCCAATGGCACAAAAGACATGAGGTGTACATCTCACCCAGTGTACATAACAGCCACCAGTATCTGTAAGCATTACAGTGTATGTGGTCCATGTGCCTGCTGTACAACATGGTGGTACAATGAAGTACACATCTACTATCTGTAGACATGTACCTGTCACATAGTCTACTACATACCTATGAACCTATCTTCAATAAGGCATATGTTAGCCTAGGCAAGGTGTGCAGCTTTCACCACCCCATTGGGTAGTCTCCCAAGCCCTCGTTCTAATAGTTAGTACCCAAAGCCCCTTTCTAGTGGGGCTGCTGATATGATGGCTGGCGTGAATTGTCTGTTTCCCATCCACTTATCAAGGTTCCTGTTGAAGAGTGTCAGCGAGAGGCTCTGTCTGATGTATTTTGGGACTCTGTTCCACAGCAAGGCAAGTGTCTGGGATGGTACTCTATCCCACCAGCATGTTGTATTCATTGTTGTGATGAGGTTCATATCCCTGGAGTGTGTAGGGCGACTCAATTTTGTTATCTGTAGATGGAGCATGCTCAGTAGTTATGTGTTGGACATGGCTCTGTATGTTAGGCAGAGTGTGCCTCTGAGTAGGCGGTACGCAACGAAGGACAGATTTAGTTTTACCAGTTGTGTTGCATAACACAACAGTTTGAGGCCAGTAATCCTCTTGGTGAGGTACCTCTGCGGTCTCTACAGCTGCTGGATATGCGTAGTCGAGTACATCCAATATGTTGCATTGTACTCAATGATGGGTCTGATGACTTAAGAGTAGGGGGCCACCACTACCTCTTAGGATCCTGATGCAAACCCTTTGTTGATTAGGTGGGCCACATAGGATTTCCCAATCACTTTGGCAACATGTTTGTCAAAGGAAAGATGACTATCTACTTGTGTCCCCAGATCCCTTATTACCTTGTCAGTTTTAAGGGGCTAACACCTATGTGGTAGTTTGTGCGTACTTTGTTTTCACCAAAGGGGATCATTATGCATTCCTCCACATTGAGCTTGAGGCCATGATTCTGATACCACACATCTGTCTCATAGATTCCCTTCTGGAGAATATTTGTGTCACCCGGGGAATCTATTATTGCAAACACTTTACAGTTCCCAGCAAACTTAGTCAACCACAACCCTCCTGTGTTGGCATGTACATTTGAGAAGTCTATACCAAACAGGAGGGACCCCAGGACTGAACCCTGGGGGCCACCAGTTGTTACCGGTGTAGAGTCTGACATGTAGCCAGCAACTCTTAATTTGTGGAATCTATCTGTGAGCCAGTTTGCAATCCATCTTGTGATGTATGGATTCATGCCCAGGTTGGTGAGTTCATCTATGATACCTGACTGGGGATGGTGTCAAAGGCTGTAGTGAGGTATAGGTAGGCTGTGTTGAGTCATTTCAATCATCTGTAGCCTGGGTAATGGTCTTAAAGAAATCCACCCAGTTCAGGAGGAATGATCTGCATATGATGAAGCCAAACTGGGTGTGCTCAACTGTGTGAAGGTTCACAATCTCTTTATTGTTGACTTCCATTATGATTGGCTCCATTTCCTTAAAGATCAGACTTGTCAGGCTCATAGAACAAGAATGGCAAGGGGTTTTGTGGCCCCACCCCTGTGGAGTGTGAAGAATGTTGCTGTGCAACATTCTATGGGTACATATCCTGTACAGAGCATGTAGAGAGAGGTGTCGGTATCCTTGATGAATATGGATACATCCCCACCCTATGTGCTATGATCCAGGTCCTGATGCTGGAAGGTATGGAATGAGTAGTATCCTGGTAGTGCTGGTGTGCTCTCTGGAGCCTTGAACTATGTTTCTGTTACTGCACAGATATCAATATTCTCCACACTGAGATGTGCCTCGAGTGTGTGCATCTGGAGGCTGAGACTTCTGGCAATGAGTAGCATTTAGCTAACTTTGTGGTTATTTGTGTTGGTTATGGGGTTTGGTTTGTCCTGAGTGACCGGTGTTCCACACCTGAAGTCAACGCCTCATTGGTCCCATCTGACCATAAGCTAATTACCCTACATATACACATTCTGGACCCAGTCCCCATTAAGGAAACCATGTTAAAAATGTCTGCAAAGCCAACTTCATGCTTCTTAAGGCAGAAGTGCTGAACTTCAGGACATGCAGATGGACAATACTGTTACAACTACTGAATCCTTCACAATTGCACTTTATAAGCACTTACATGAGTGCATGCATCGTGCTATCCCAAACAGAAGCAAGACGTTATCCTCAAAAAAAAGGAAGCCAATCTGGTGGTCCCCTGCCATGAACAAATTGCACAACAGAAGGAAGAAACTGTTGCAAAAGAGGGTAAATCCCATGAGTGGAGGAGCTCCCTGGTCAGCCTCAGGAAGAATCTGCGATCCCTGATAAAATCCTCCAAAGCTAGTTATGAAAACAAAGTCAACACTGATTCTAAAGACAACCACAAAGCATTCTATAGCTATGTCAAGAATCTCAATGGCAACACTCAGATCTGCTCTGAGTTACAGCACAATAGCACTAAATATACAGACTCAACTGATATTGCCAACAGCCTCACAGATAGGACCAGTGCTAACTTTACCCCCCTCTCACCCATGAAATAGCACATCTCTATACCGGAAGAATGCAAAGTTGCTGTCATCATGGCTGCACAGGTAAAAACCACTCTCCAAAGCCATGAACACAGCATCCATGGGACCAGATTTCATCCCAGGCTGCGTTCTACATGAACTACAGAACAAACTGGCACCACACCTATGTACCATGTTCAATCATAGCCTCACCTCAGGCTTTGTGCCTGCTTAATGGCGCACAGTGATGGTTATCCCACTACACAAAGGGGGAGCCACCAAGGACCCCGTGAACTAGTGCCCCATTAGCCTGATGAGCCTGGTCTGCAAGGCCATGGAACATATCATCATAGAACTTATAAGCAAAGACATTGGTAATATCCAAACTCTGGACCACGACCATTTTGGGTTTGTAAAAGGTAGAGCATGTCTCCTAAACCTGATAGACTTCTTTGAAGCAGTCACCAAAGCCGTAGACAAGGGTAAGGTGGTTCACGCAGCCTATCTAGATCTTGCCACAACTTTCGACACCATCCCCCACTCTGGAATTATGGATAAACCCACTAAACTAGGTATAAATCCCTATGTCACAACATGGGTTGCCAACTGGCTCACTGGCACAACCCACACTGTGAAAGTAGCAGACTCCAAGTCAGACTTTGGACCAGTGACAAGTGGAGTACCACAGGGTACAGTCCTGGGTCCTGTCCTGTTTGGTATTTACTTCTCTGAAGTACAGGTTAGCATGGAAGGTCTCTGGCTAATGAAGTTCCCAGATGACTGCAAACTAGGAGCCATAATCGAGACTACTAACGATGTGGACATCCCACAAAAGGGCCTCACTGAGACAGATGCCTGGTGTCAAAGCCATGGGCTCAAGCTCAATGCCAAAAAGTGCATTGTCATCCCCTTTGGTAAAAACACTGTACACATGAACTACAACATAGGTGGTAGTATACTTAACACCGAAAGTGTGATAAGAGACCTTGGGGCACAGGTGGACAGTAGACTCTCCTTTGATAATCACATCGCCACAGTAGTCAGGAAATCCTTGTATGTGGCACACCTCATCACAAAAGGTGTCTCATGCAGAATAAAAGAGGTCATTGTTCTCCCCCTACTCATCACTCATTAGATCCATTATAGAGTACAATGCCCTTTTTGCCATGTACCTCACAAGACATCTACAACAACTGGAAAGTCTGCAGAAATACCTCACAAAGAGGATTAGCGGCCTCAAATACATGCCATACACAGACCGTCTCAAAACACTACAGCTTTACTCTGTCGCATATCGCCTGCTCAGAGGTGATCTCTGCCTAACATACAAAGCTATGTCAAACATAGAGCTGTTGGACATGCTCCACTTAAAGAAATCCCAATCCCTCCGAGCGTCGGCACCAAAACCCAGACTGAAATACAAAAGGAGGGGGTGTATCCATTTTCTTAAAGGATACCCACACCTCCAGGTTAGTGGCACAGCATGAGGCCTTGGAGACCATGCAAGTGCAACTAACATTGGGTAAAGCTGCTTATCAGATAGTAATCTGCTACAGATCACATACCTTGTCTCAGGACCCTCACTCAGTATTCCTGAGAACACTGGGAAATATAAAGGTCCTACCAAACACCATGATTTGAGGAAATTTCAACTACCCAAACATTGACTGGGAGAATTACTCGAGTACAAAGTTCTTTGCCCAATGCTTCCTAGAGTTTATAAACTCAAACGGCCTGGAACAGCTGGTCACCACACCTACTAGAGGTGACAACATACTGGAGCTGATCATCACCAACATGGGGGATGAGTGTTCCACACCAGAGGTAAACCCCTCGCTGGTAATATCAGATCATGAAGTAATCACACTGGACATTCACATCCCAACCCCCCCCCCCCCAGTCAACAAAACCACTGTGAAAAACTTTTGAAAAGCAAACTTCACACTTCTAAAGACCGAAGTGGAAAGTTTCAAAGCCCCCTTCTACAGGATAATGCTATCCAATCTGCAGAATCCTTTACAAGTGCATTCTATGAGCATCTACAGGGATGCATAGATCGAGCCATCCCAATTAAAACCAAGACTCACTCCTCCAAAAAGAAGAAACCAATCTGGTGGTCCTTGCCCGTAAATAAGCTATACAACAGACGGAGGAAACTAACACATGATAGAGCAAAATTCCAAAAAGGAAAGACATCACTGATCATTATTAGCAAGAAACTATGATCGCTCATAAAATAATCCAAGTCCAGTTTCTAAAGAAAAATTGCCAAGGAATCTAAAGATAACCACAAAGCCTTCTTTAGCTATATCAAACATTTAGGTGGCAACTCTCAGATATGCTTTCAACTACTGCAAAATGGCAAAAAATACACTGAACCAACTGACATTGCCAACATCCGGGTGGGCAAGTTCAGTGCAAACTTCAACCCCCATCACCCCCAAAAGGGCCCGTGTCCATCCCAGAAGAATGCAGAGCCCCAGACTTCATGGACATGCAGGTAAAAACAGCCCTCTCCAAAGCTAAGAACACAGCATCAATGGGGCTGGATGGTGTCCCAGGCTGCATCTTACACGAGCTCCGAAAGGAACTAAACCCTCACCTACATTCACTGTTCAGACTCAACTTTACCACAGGCTGTGTACCCAAAGAATGGCATACAGCAACAGTCATCCTGCTCCACAAAGGTGGTGCCACAACAGAACCTGGGAACTATCGCCCTATAAGCCTGACCAGCCTGGTCTGCAAAGCTATGGAGCGAATTATCATGGAACTCATAAACAGAGACATTGGGAACCTCCAGATACTGGACTCTACCCAATTTGGCTTTGTTAAAGGTAGATCCTGCCTCCTAAACCTAGTTGACTTCTTTGAAACAGTTACCAAGGCCATAGATGAAGGGAAGGTAGTCCACACAGCCTAACTGGGCCTCACTAAGGCCTTTGACACCATTCCCCACTCTTGGCATCATAGACAAGCTTACCAGCTTGAACATTAACCCCTATGTCACGAGATGGGTGGCCAACTGGCTCATGGATAGAACACACATGGTCAGAGTTGCAGGTGCCATGTCCGACTCTAAACCAGTCACAAGTGGCATCCCACAGGTCTCGGTCCTGGGACCCCTCCTGTTCAGTATATACTTCTCTGAGATACAAGCAAGCACGGGAGGGCTATGGCTGACCAAATTCCCAGATGACTGTAAACTGGGGGCCATAATCGACTTTGCGGCTGACACAGACATCCTCCAGAAGAGTCTTACAGAGACAGATACCTGGTGTCAAAACCATGGCCTCAAGCTGAATGCCAAAAAATGCATAGTCATCCCCTTTGGAAAAAACAAAGTGCCCACGAATTACCACAAAGGTGGTAATCCACTAGGTACGGAAAGTGTAATTAGGGACCTGGGAACCCAGGTAGATAGTAACCTCTCCTTTGATATTCACATTGGCAAAGTGGTTAGATATTCCTTCTATGTAGCCCACCTAAACACGAAAGGGTTCACCTCTAGATCAAGAGAGGTCATTGTGCCCCTCTTCTCATCACTCATTAGGCCCCTAATAGAGTACAATGCCCCATTTGGTATGTACCTTAATTGCCACATGCAACAGCTGGTAAGACCACAGAAGTACTTCACCAAGAGGATCATGGGCCTCAAAGAGATGCCCTATGCAGCTCAACTAAAGAAACTCCAGCTCTACTCGGTTGCCTACTGCCTGCTCAGAGGTGATCTATGCCTAACGTATAAGGCCATGTCCAACCCGGAATTAATGGACATGCTCCACCTCAAGAAAAACAAATCTCTTAGAGCCACATGCTCCAGTGAATTAAACCTCAGCAAAGCAATAAACAGGACGTGCTGGAGGGATAGATTCCTGTCCCAGGGACTTCCCTCACTCTGGAATAGAATGTTAGGCAGAGCCCCTTGCAGACACTCTCCAGAAGGAATCTTGATGAGTGGATGGGAAATTGTAAATTTACCCCTGGGATCACTTCAGTGGCCCTGCTAGACAGAAGCCCAGGAAACTAATTTAAAAGGGAGGCGAAAGCCAACACATTCTGGCTAGGCTTGTAAATGCCCTTAGGCAGATAGCCTAGTACCTACCTATGAACCTGTGAGCCTACACACTCTAGGGACCTAAACCTTGTCACCACATTAAACAGAACATGCTGGAGGGATAGATTCCTGTCCCACAGACTTCGCATACTCAAGAATAAACTACCTATCTATATCAAACAAAGCTCCTCATTAGTACTCTTCAAGGAAAATCTTGATTATTGGATGGGAAATAAGAAATTCACCCTGGGGATCACTTCTGTGTCTCTGCATGACAGTGGCACAGGAAAATAAATTTCTTGGGTGGCAAAAGCCAGGGTACCTTTTTGGCTGGCCTTGTATAGGCCCCAGGGCCGATAGACTAGTACCTACCTATGAACCTATGAACCTTTGAGCCTTGCCTAAAAAAGGTAATATGGGGACAGCACGAGCCTTGGCCAGTATTCAGAAGCATAGGGGCGACAGGTGCAAACCATCTGTAATGAAGCAACAAGGCTTGTCTATCATGTCATCACAGGCAGACAGAGACTGGATCCCCTTTGAATGACACAAGAAGCTCAACCAATTGTTGAAGTTTATCATCTTTCTGTTATATTGCAGTATCATGTAGATGAAGGTAAGATGCTACTCAAGGTTTGACCCTGTGTGTGCCAACATGTGGTGCATCAACCCATATATGATATGGTCATGGCCTATGCATACAATACACTAACAATACACCTAGTATGATAAGCCTGCTGAGGTTAGCAAATGTGAAAAAAACCTTTGTGCAAACTGTCAGCAAGTAATGTCTTTATTGCACCCTGTAACTCCATATTGCTTGCTGAAGTGTAAAGACATACGTAGTTTGGATTAAGAACACCACACTTGCCAACTGTGTGTGTGTGTGTGTGTGTGTGTGTGTGTGTGTGTGTGTGTGTGTGTGTGTGTGTGTGTGTGTGTGTCTCCCTGGGGAGGAGAAACCTTTTTGGATACTACTCAAACACCTTAGAAGTGGTATACTCATCTTTGTCAAGTCCGATGATGTCACCATCCTACAAATATACCTGTGGAAAGGTGAAATCTGAGTAATGTGTACAGCGTGTCATGTAAATGCGTACTGCTGTAGTATCATAATGTAGTTAGGTAGGGGTTTGAATCCTGCACTTGCCAACTGTGTGTATGTGTCTCCCTGAGGAAGAGCAACCTTTTTGGAGACTACTCAAACACATTAGAAATGGTATAGTCATCTTTGTCAAGTCCAATGATGTCACCATCCTACAAATATACCTGTGGAAAGGTAAAATCCCAGTAATGTGTATAGCGCATCATGTAAATGCGTATTGCTGTAGTATCATAATGTAGTTAGGAAAGAGTTTGAATCTCGCACTTGCTGACTGTGTGTGTGTGTGAGACACTGTTGGCCAATGTGGAGTGGGTTTTGATTTTTCTAGTGTATGACATACAATGACAACTGTATGTGCATTACACATGTAAGGTAGCTGTGGGGCAAATCCATATACATACATGTAATCTCAAGTATTTCATAGGTGGGTACTTTGCTTTCTCCATGAACGCATGTGTTATCTTTGCCAGAGCATGCTGGCACTTTCCAGACCTTAGGTCACTTCTGTATGCTTGTAACAAGCTTAGCCACTGCAGTGATCCCTGGGCTACGGCTTCTGTTTCACATCCACTCATCACGGTTTCTATTGAAGAGTGTGAGTGAGGGTTTATGCTTGAGGTATATTTGAGACCTGTTCCAAAGCAAGCAAAGTCTGGCAAAGATGACTAATCATTATAGGTGTGCAACAACCTCTGTGGATCTGCATGCAAACCCTTTATTGCTTATGTGCTCCTCAGAGGGATTTCCAAAACCCTTTGGTAATGTGATTATCAAAGGAGAGATGACTTAACATATGGCTCTATGTATACATTAGTACCTGTTCCACATTTTGGGGGCTACTACCTATGTAGTACTCTGGGGATACTTTGTTTTCTAAAAGTGGATAACTATGCTTTCTTAGGCTTATAGCTTTACAGCATGAGTTTGACACCAGGCATCTATCTGTATGATACCTTTTTGGAGGATGTGTGTGTCATCTGAAGAATAAAGTATAGCCACAGTATGCATTTTCATCAAACGTGGGCAGACTTATCCCTACTGTGTTTGCTTGTACCTAAGAAAGCTATATGCCAAACAGGAGTGGTCCCAGGACTGAGTGCAGGTGAATACCACTTGTTACTGGCATAGAATAGTACATGGAGGCTGCAAATGTTTCTGTGTGTCCTACATCTGTGCGTCAGTTGTCAAGCCATCATCTAACAATCATTTATGGTCAGTCTGTTGAGGTTATGTCTAATACCAGTATGTAGGATGGGTATGATTAGCTGGTGAGCTATAGCTTGGCTGTGTTGACCTCCCCTCCCTCACCTATAGCCTTGTTGACTGGCCTGAAGTCTACTAGGTGTAGGAGCCATGATCTGGACTTTAGAGAACCTAAGTGGGTATAGTGCAGTGTTTGCAGGTTCATAATGTCTCTGTTAATGAGTTCCATAATGCTGTGCTGCATAGCCTTCCAGATAACGTTGGTCTGGCTTATAGGGTGAGAGTTTCCAGGACCTGTTGTAGTTCTACCCTTAATCAATTTATGTTAACATTTGCACTGGGTGTGATGAGGGTGGATACGTTTAAGAATAAGTATATTAGAGGGTCAGGCCAGGTTTGAAGGTTAGTAGACCATGCCAGATAGGCAGGATTAAGTTGGTTTGTACATGTGCTGAGGAGGGATGCAGAGTATATTGTGAAATAGATGCTATGGATGAAGCCACCAGGTAACAGGAAAAGAGGAATGCCTAAGATAGGTTTATGGATGTGGTATGAGAGGACATGTAGGTGGATGGTTTGACAGTGCAAGATGCAGAGGGCAGGAAGACATGGAAACAGATGATGTACTGTGGCAACCCCTAATGGGAGCATCCGAAAGGAGAAGAAGATGTTGTAGATCAACCCTTGTGGACTGTGAACACCATTACCGTATGTCATTCCACATGTATGTAACCTGTATAGAGGCTCCGTATGGATAGATCGTTTAGGTGAGTGGTGACTTCATATGTCAGCTTGTGTATGACACAGCCAGGGACACTGTCCAGTACCATTGCCATTGTGGTGTGGACCTTGTTAAAGAGATGTTTTAACTAGAGTGTCTGTGAATCATCAGGTATTATGTTCTGCAGGTCTGGAAATGTGGCCCTTGTATAGCGACAGGTTGGTGAAATCCGCATTCAAACTGTCTGACAAGGAATTGGTAATGTCAGTCAGATAAGTGTACTTTGTGACCATTTACATTAACTGTGACTCAATCTGAGATTTCCCCTGTAGATTATGAACAACAGTAAAGAAAGCTTTAGTGTTGTCTTTGGAATTGTTGCCATTTTGTATTTTGAAGCTTGCCTTATATGTTTATTGAGGGATTGAATTTTCCCAATGATACTGACCAGAGAGGTTATCCATTCTTGGTATGTAACTCTTTTTTGGTATAACATCACACCTTCTATTATATATTTAGTTTATGGCAGGGGTCCATGAGACTAATGCACTTTTACTGTATAAGTGAGAATTTCTTGTGTTTGTGATAGCACAGTCCATGCAACCCTGTAGGTGAACAGTGTGCATTAATACAGGATTATGCAGCTGGGACAGTGTTAACCTTAGTAATGCAAACCAATGACAGATAGTAACAACAGCATCACCCACAGCACAGTGTCAACCTGTGTCATACACACACATGCGTACTTAAGTTCCAAAATGTGTGTAGTATAATGCATACTGACCACCAATAGAAACTATGGAGTGTTAACACTGGCCAATACAGGGCATGTCACCTTGCCCATGTGTCCAATATGCACGTACATGCAGACAGTGCACCTCCACCATGTTCACAAATGTACACCTGCAAACCTGTGCTGCACACACCCCACACTTACTGTCCACTGTATAACACATGCTGTCACAACTACACACATTAGCCAAGTGGCACATGGGCAAACAAAACACAATTGGAGTAAACACTGGTGTAAACAATACAACATTGCTAATTACAGCTTGAATGCATCATTCCTGTTGAGCTACACCTTCAATGATATCATTACACTTTACTGCTGACAACATGCTACACATTCAACCATTGCTATACTTTATCAAAGTCACCCTGTGCATCAGCACCATGTTAGCCTGTTCCTGCATCAATGTTACAGATGACAGGAGGTGGCACAGGTTTCATCATATGCAAAGGGTGTGTTGTTGGTTTGCCAGAGACCTACACTGAGCCATACAATCGACATGTGTGTGTGTGTGTGTGTGTGTGTGTGTGTTTGTGAGGGCCATGAGTACTGTTATGTGCCAATGTTGATGTAATGTTTGCGGGTATGTATTTGCCCTAGGTTTCTGGTTTATGTGTGTGTGTCTGCATGCATACAGTTCCACCATGTGACTGCCATATACGGGGATTTGTGGGACAGCTACAGATTGTACCTGGCAGGCTTTACAGATCACTGTCTCTGGCCATGGATACGGAACCTGTGCCTGGCAGGGGTGCTACAAACAGTATCAAGTACTAATCCAGACTGGGTACTATCCGAAGAGGTTGACATATGTCCACTGGATACAGGTCCCTGCTGAGACTGGCCAGAGCCACGTGCACGTGGTCTTCTAGGACGGTCTATGGACAGCCCCCCCCCAACATTGCTGGGGCTGGTACTGGCACTACGGGAGTGGCTGTGACTTGCTGGACATCCACGGCGACCTCCAGCTGCTGATGTTGCTAGCATACGTCCACGTCTCAACCGTCCCACACTGTCCTGACACATGGACATGACATTGTGGAGGACATCCAATATCTCACCCCAACGTCTATCAATGACCTCAGTGTAATTACATATGGAACCTGCTAGGTCACGGATACTGTCATTTACAGAGGTGTTATGAGCCCTATGTGCCCTTAGTCCCTGTCTGGTGTACCACTCCATTCATGCCTGTGCCTCCATGACAGCCTGGAACATGCATAAGGTTGAAAGAGTTGTGGCACATCTGCCAGGGGCATGATGACCAGCAGTGCTCTGATGAGAACCCCTGGGCATATGTGTATGTGGTACCATTCCAGACATCTGGCTATGACTGCTGTGTCCTGATACACGTGCCATACATACCACACTGTCCTGACCAGTGCCAACCATACACTGTCCCTCAGCTAAGGGCAATGGTGATGATGGATGTACAGGCAGTATGACTGTGTGCATGGATGGGGTGGAGACTTGTGTACTGTCAACTGGTGGCCCAACAACAGACCCTGACAAACCTGCCTGTGCCTCAACACACCTATCCTCATGATCACTGTCTGTCTCAGTGACATCAGGTTCCCTTCTGTACTGAACCAGCCCCACCTCAGCACGCGTGAGAGGAAAACAGAAAACACACTTTAAGACCTGAGTATGATGTCAGACCGCATGCACACATGCACACTTGCACACATGCGCACATGCACACATGCACACACACACAAATACACTCCTTCCTAAAGCAGACACACACACACACAACACCAGCAATCTCAGACCATACACAATAACAGGTGATGGTGGGGTACAGTATTACAAGCAAAACAGTCATATCACACATGTCAGCATGCAGGACATGTGTTGCTCAACAGCATGCAGTGCAAGTGTAGACAGTCCTTGTTACTAACAGTATACATGGCTTTGATGCATGTGTTTTGTTATTAGGTGATTGATCTCCCCCTGGAATGCAATTCATACATGGACACAACATTGCTGTGCACGTATTCAAAACTCTGTAGTGTACTGTGCACCATAGCTCACAGGTCTACATACCATGGCTGGATGTGCATCTGTGTGTCAGATAAGTATCCAATGCTGATTACAGCCTCTGTGTCTTTAGCAAATAACTGTGGACACAGTTTTAGCACATGCATGATGAGTATTCACACAACATCATCAGTGGTGCATGTATAATTGATGGAATACCATTCGTCCACATACCCAATGTACAGTAGTTATGGTGAGTGTAGATCATATTGTGGACATTCCAGTGTCATCCATGACATGGCATGCTAAAACACAACTGCATATTTAAACATCACACATACCCAATGTGTGTCATACGACCTAGCCACTCAATAGCATAACAAGACATATATGTGTCAGTTGTGCAAATGGTGATTGGTATGCATATTGTTTAGAGGTGCATATGTTTGCACACACACAACGTTGAGGTGTATATCAATGAAAGCTATGTGTAGTACTCTGGTTACAATAACTGGATGGGGTATAGTACCATAGGCCATCATCATGAAGCATCATGTGGTCACTCAAGGCTACAAATGTTTCCCAAACCAGCACTAATCATGCTGTACTGGAACTGTACTACCTTGGCTGCATTCACCATTTCACAACCAGTTGTTACAAGGGTTTGCAAGGAGACCAATAAGGAGCATTCCCTGACATGAATGTGTAGTGTGTTGCCGAGTGTTTAAATGCCCTATGATAGGCCTCTACCCCTCAGGTATATTATGTGTAATGTGTGGATGAGATTTTGGATACTGGAGTGTGTCTTTACAGAGGGTTTGTGAATACTTTATGTGTAGCATGTTAAAATGCTCTGTGTATGACATAGTTGTGTATGTTATGTGCATGTTGAGTATCAACTTTGCCTATCCAATGGTCACTACAGTGTAGCTACATTTGTTTGAGATGGTCTGGGTATTGCATGTGTTTGAGGCAGCTAATCACATTAGTGAGATGTGCGTGGTCTTACACCAAACGCACAGCATGAATTATGGGTAGGTGTGTTACATGTGTACATGGCCTACACCTTAACTATGACATGCACTTTTTATTTACAATAATAAATGTAGAACACACTCATCAGCATCTGCCCGCTGCCTTGATGTCACCCCAGAGGGACCTACATAGAGATGAGACAGTTTGTCAGTGGCCACAACTGTGCATTGCTACTGTGTGTTTGTAATCTTACAGTAGAACAACAGTTTACATTCACAGGCCTACAGATTATGTTCCAAATGATCAGTATTGCACAACAGGCTCCACGTCTTCTAACTACACACTCCACATCTCACATATGCATGATCTACCAATACAGATAACAGTAGTCTACAGATATGCCATGTTACCTGCATGCTCTATGTGTGCTTGCTGGGTGGCTCCAACCTCCATCATGGTGTATGTCTGCTGCTGTTGTTGTTGGGCAGGTGCCACGAGGCTCAGGAGCAGCCCCTCCAATCTGGTGAGGGGGGATGGATATTAACACCACTTCCTGTTGCAAGCTGTTGTCACCGCACATCAGAAGCACACTGATGGACATATCTGAGTATATCACTGCAGTGGTGGCGTACCTGCTCATATGTCTGGTTATGCAGGCCTACCCCATTTAGCCTCTGGACAACATCTTGCCACATTGCAGTACACTCCTGCTGGTTCTGGCTGGTTCGTGATCACAATAGACTGTAGTGAATCATGCAGCTAGTAATGATCTCATCTTCAGCACTACTATAGCTGGGATTTCTGTGATGTGCCATGATCCCTGGAAGACATAAAGACAAAATATGTCTGAGCAAGTCATATGGCACATTTAACATTATACAGTACAGATATCAATGAACTGCAATATATAACAACCTATTAGCTAACTGGGAGTGAAACACTTTAACTACCACTTATCACTGCTCATCCCACAACTGTTTGAAAGTGCCTGGCTCACTCTATCTAAAGAACCATGTTCTGCACAGCAAACAAATAAAATCACTATATAAGACTATACAAGAGTACCTGGCACACTGTATGCAACACAATGCACCACCTAGCCACATCAGATATACATCAAGCTGATGTGTAAAGAAATATGTCATCCATCACAATGAGTGTAAGGTCCAGTAAATGTATTACT
Organism: Protopterus annectens; assembly: GCF_019279795.1. Classification (NCBI taxonomy): domain Eukaryota; kingdom Metazoa; phylum Chordata; order Ceratodontiformes; family Protopteridae; genus Protopterus; species Protopterus annectens. Next base: position 647,850,805 of record NC_056750.1, read on the forward strand.
ATTATACCACACAATTTGTTAATGGCAAACCCATGGCCAAAATATGTGCACAATTGGGAATATAGGTCGCATACTGCTGTAGTCCACTATAAATGTTGCTGGATATGCAGTTATAAGCTTTACGTGTGTACTATACAGTACTGTGTGTCAGTATGTACAAAACCTTAATCTTGAGGAATTTAATCTGTGATGAATACAGGGACCACACAAAACAGTGGATGCAATCAATGTGGACATATGCCATACTTTGCTGTACAGGCCCAGAGCTTCAAGTAGTACTACAGTACACACAGGATTTGGATTCAACATCAATACCAATCAATAATCATAGATGTAGTGCTTTAGCCTCCAATGACACATCCAGTTAAAACCAAGGGACTTAATCACACTGTATGCCATAGCACCTTTTCTGCCTAGCAACAGAATACACAGCTTTTGCTGGGATCAAAGCAGGGACCCATAATAACATGACATAAACAGTTTCCCACTAAGCTATCCCACAAATACATATCTTTGACATATTCACAAACACATTGACCATCACAGTCAGTCAACAGTACAGAGAATCTATTGCAACAAGTAGATGTAGGTGTGTATGAGTATATATGACTCTCTCTCTTTATGTGTGTGTATATATATATATATATATATATATGTATATATATATATATATATATATATATACATATATATATATATATATATATATATATATATATATATATATATATATATATATATATATATATATATGTATCTATACATATACACATCCATTGGTGTACATATACATATATATGTAGGCACATATACATTTTACCTTTCATTGTGGGAATATCAATTATACAATGGATGTGAGGTTACAGTAATGTAATAATATCGCACAGTCTTGTGATAAATGCATTGAAAGTGTTCACAGTCCAGGTAGCTTTAGCAGGCCCCACTGGCTTCAACATTGCAAGCTGAACAAACCACCCACACTGTTTAACCACCACATGTCATATACCAGCACTGTATGCTGTCTTGTTTGTCACACACTAAAACCTGCATACAAATATGTGCATACTAACCTTCACCAACATATATATCTCCACCCTTCACAAACAGTTGCAATATGTCCCCTGCTCTATGCACATATACAGATGTGAATATATATGACACATATATATTTCTCCGTATGTGTGTGGCATACACACACAAGGTCCACACTGTTGTAAGTCACTGGACCTCACAGCTGAACTGTTGGGCCTTGCTGCAAAACAAACAGGTGTCACATGTGAACACAGACTAACATTAGAGGGGGTATATATAGCTACAAATGCTAGATAAGCATACTAAACTGCTATAGCAGTTGCCAATGCTAAGCTACAGTATAATATGACTATCATGCATGTGTTGCTCTGTCACACCCATGTTTATATAATGGCAGTGCTAATCCCCCCAACAGCCATTGGCCACACTACTGTACAGAACACAGATAACATGGATCAGATCTTTGACATTTAATGCTGAGCTACACATTTCACAGGTATCTCCCACTGCCCCCAGGTACACACTGTATTGTCCATAGCAGTAGTTAAGCAGGACATCTGTGCATAGATAAGTACAGCTGCCACATATGAATGGTTCACATTATGTAGACTACTCTTCAAAAACATATAATACATGCCAGTAAAGGCATATGTGTCACATAACTTTCCTTTGTATGATTTGGTATTATTTCTTTTTCTTTTTCCTTTTCTCTGTCTCTCTCTCTCTCTGTCTCTGTCAGTTTCTGCAATAGAGTGATTGAGTTTGTTGGCAGCGATTGCAGCCTGCTTTTGTAGGTATTTGTACATGAGCATGTGATGGCCTCTGCACCAATTAGTGGCCACCATTTGCTAATTGCATGCAGCCTGCTTTGTAGTAATTGCAGTAATCACTGTCATAGCAACCGAGTACTATTTTATTTTATTTATTTTATTTTACATTTGTTGACCGGGCTAGTCCAGCTGGATAATTTCCATTTTCAGTGGAGGCCCGGGGAGAAAAGCTCCACAGATTAAAACAAGGTTATAGAAATTAAACATTTAAGCAACAATGCATACATATTAGTCTAGATCAAGTAATAAAAAACACATAGTGCTATCTATGTATTGAGAAAGGCATTAATTCTTTACAGTACAATTTTGTGAGGATGGGGTATTACATATTTTAAAATGTATATACATACTTGTAAAAGACATTGTTTGTACCCCTTTTTTTTTTTTTTTTTTTTAAATGAGAACAGTAGTAACAGAACATTAACATCATTGTTTAAGACAGAAGGTTGGTATAGTTCTTATATCAGAAGCCAGGGGTTTAACCAGTGATTTACATTTTGTACTCAAACCTAAATGTTGCTGCTTCCAGTACACACTTGTCAGTGTAGAAATGTACTCGCCCCTCAAAATGTTAACCCAAGATACATGGGAGGATGTACTTTCTTTTCAAATTTTACAATTAACTGCCATACAAAGCTAGTTATTGAGATGTATTCCGTTGGCACAAGAATTGTTTGTGAACTGCTATACTGTGAATATTCATTTACTCATTTCTAAACAGTTTGTGCTTTTTAGTGTTGACATTAGCACAAGCTGCTCAAGAAAACTGGACACATTTCAGTACTGTGAGTATACTTACCTACATCCTTGGTAGACCCTGCACACACAGGTATATTCTACATTTGGGTACTGAGAGCATACGTATTATTGCATGGATGTTATCTTGCTGGACTACAGGGTTGCTGTGTACATGTTAGTTTATCAAGGCAAGTAGTATTTCTGCATAAATCCCAACTGTGGACCTATCCACATGATAGACAGAGATTAGCCTGTTATTATTTGTCTGTGCACCACACATGTCTTTTCAGCACTAGAGCAATGGCATTGTTACATTTGGTTGCTACCAGTACATGGCTACATCCTTTTGTAATTTAGTGTTGTATTCCTACATAAGGGTATGCTTCCAGAACTCCTTCCAAAGCTATTTGCACAGTGTGTAACAGCAGAAAGGCTGATATGCCTCTGTGTTTCTACCTCTGCCAGACCTCTCAAACACTCAGGTACATATTTGAACAGACTCAGGGAAAAGTAGAGGAAAAAGTCAGGGACACCTTTAAAATATTAGTGCCATTAAGTTGAGACTTTGAGAGAACCAGAGCATATGGATTAATACACCTTTTCTGAAGTAAAAGAAGTGTCTAACTCTTAATTATTGTCATTACTCATTATATGTAATTCACCACCTTTCTGGCCAAAGTCAGTAGTTTTCGGAGGGATTCAGAGGGAGAGAGCTAAATTTTGTTTCAAAATTAGGGACATCCCTGAAAATTAGGGACAGTTGGGAGGTATGGCCTCTGCCTCAAACAGATATCCCAGTGTTTGTCCTGCTATGATACTGTGTGGGGGGTTGTAAAGTGATGGTGTAACATTATTTCCTGCTAGAATGGCTGCTTCTCTTATCACAGTCATGTAATGTAATCCCACAACAACTGTTGGTAAAGATCCACAGAACAAGTTGTGTGGTATGGCATTCCTATTTTTCCTTTACATTCACTCATTCTGATGCATGATATATTTATTTCAGCACCAACTTGTATATCTACTGTGGCTTAGTGGTACTTCATGCAGTGTAGTGTGTACAAGTTCTGGGGTTCGAGACTGACAGAGGTGTTTTATTTTGCTGCTGAGCAGAACAAGGGCCCTCACATACAGAGTGACTAAGGCACTTTTAAGCAGTTGTAAGTGGGTTTGCGCAATGCTTAGCTAAGCACAAACAAGCGCACACTCGTGCAAACCTACCAACTACTGCTTAATAGTGCTTACTCCCGCTAACCCCCGCGCTCATTTCTTTGAAAGAAAAGAAAAATGGGGAGATAGGAAAGTGGTGAAAAAGGGGCACAAAGAGGGAAATACAGTAGGGAAAATAGCTCGGGATGTGCAGGATGGGTGTAGGGAAGGTCCATAGCTGCCCATTTCTTTAACAGCAACAGCTGTGCATATGGAATAAATTTGGAGGTAAATATGAAACCTTCAACTCCTGAGAGAGGGGTGAGGACAACAAAGTATGTTGTAATGCCAATTAAATTACATTTTATGTGTCCAGGGGACATGTGTGCAAAATGGGCAGCTATGTATGGGGCGTATTTTTTTTTTGAGAGCAGATTGCCCTTTTTTTTCAGGTGAGAGTGGAATGTGGGGTAAGGGAAGTAGGTATATTTGGGGAGGTAGGTTGGGGAGGTAAACAGACAAGACAAACAAGATGCATACAGGGGCAGAATATGACACGTAGTGGGAGAACACCATTGACAGGGAGGGATGTTTGGAAATCGCAAGCCCATGAGCCCACAGATGGCAACAGTGGGACTGAGATCCCACCCATGAGCAGTCACCACTGCACCTTCACAGCCCAGAGGGTGGTTGCGCTGGGGGCTGTGTAGGAGGGGCAGGCTGACCCAGGAGATGCGCCACTCGTGCCTCAAGCTGGCATAGAGGTTCTGTAACAGAAAGCTCGATCTCTCTACTCACCACGGCCCGGACCGTTCGAGGGGTGATAGGTGGCCCTCCTCCACCCATGCTTGCATGGGGGGGGACCAAGCCCCATCCCCTGCAGCACTTCCACCCGAAGGTGACACAGGGCCAAAGGAGGAGGAGGTCCCAAGCTGTGCACCGGACCTGCTGGTGCCATGGCCAGCTGAGGTAGGACAGGTGGGTCCGCTGGCCTTCCCATACAAACTATGTTTTGGAGAATTTAATACAGATATGGGTTAGTAACAGTCAACAGCATTCCCAGTTAGTTTTAACAGCATGCAGAAGTATTCCCATTAACCCAACACACCAGAGTTTCAACAGTTGAAAAGCAAACATAACACATGCATATATAGAGCAATAGTGGACATTACAACAGCATGCAGGTTTAATTGATGGCAACAGGCCACCAATATTGTGGTATTTGAACAGGGCACATGCATATAAATTGATGCAAATATTTATAAAGCAATGACAAAACCAGAGACTTGACTGAAATAATACAACAATAATCCGCAAAAGAATTCAGTCTTGAGGCGAAACCGCAACCACTAAAGCTTTATTGGAATAAACGCCAGTAATAACCATATAAAACATTTTCATCAGTAAAAATCCCTGACTTCATCAGATACACAAATAAAAATTCAAAGGCTGTTTAAATACTAGTCACAGGATGCACTGATTAGAGAACAATGATCAATTAGTATTTAAAGCACCAATTACTGTTAAAAACATTTGCTGTGTTGACTCCTTTGGCTACAGTCCGCCAATAAACAATATACATTACATCCAGCATAAATTACCTGACATATAACCTGACATTTGAAACGTAAAAAAAATATGTAAAATTTATATAAAAATATTTATAATAATACTAAGCTAAAATATACATATATGTATGTCTAATGCACAAAATGCCTTATTTATAGCTGTACAATTTGTATACATTGTCACAGTTTTGCTGCTCTTAACTTGAGCAGTGGCACGTATATATATTGTCATTTAAACCTGGTGTTCTATTAGCTTCCAGTATGATTTGCCAATAAGTCTCCCGGTACTCTAATTTAGTTTCCCAAGGGCCACACCTAGTTTCCCTGGGCAAAATTTCCAAGACAAAAAAACTCAAACTTGGCTTGATTGCACACCAGGGTATGCCTGTACAAAGCATTTTTGGAATTTTGTTTCTGTATTTCGTACAAGTGTTCATATATTCTACATCTCAAGTGTCTTTCTGTTTTCCCTACGTAGAACCCATCACACATCTGGCACATAGCTAAATATATCAACCCCTGACTATTACAATTAGAGTAAGTGGATGCTGTTATCCACCCGTTTCTAGCTGAAATGAATACTTTATCAGTATGGGAAATATTCTTATATTGTGTGCAGGCCTCACATTTATATGTGCCTCTGCATTGATTGGAAAATACATTGACACTTCCTCTTTGTTCCAATAAATTTTTGATGTTGCTCCCCTTAAGAAAAACAGTTTTCCCTTTTAAGTTAGGGAGATCAGTAAAATCACTAAACTTTCCTTCTTTTTCAACTATGTTTTTGATTACTCCAGAATTGGCACTATAGTTTGTGATGAAGGTTCTGTTGAATCCCTGTAGTGAATTTTGAGCACCACTGTTAACCATGGATAAATGTATGTTTCCTGTGCCCAGGATGGATTTATATTTATTATTCCTACCATCCCTTACTTCATTGATTATATTTGTAATAAATTCTTCAGGGTATCCTCTCTCTTGAAACATCAGGGTCAGTTCTGACATTCTAGATTGTAATCATTGTCATCAGAGGTCATTCGGGATGCTCTGACAAATTGTCCCTGGACTATGCCTTTCTTCTGGTATGTGGGATGGGAACTAGTGTATTGAATGTAGGTATTGGAAAAAGTAGGTTTCCTATAAATAGTAGATTTGAAACCTGTTTCATCTGTTCTTAAGGACACATCCAAATAGTTTACCTGCTGTGTTGTGGCCTGGTATATAAAGGTCAAAAAGTTGTAATTTGGTTTAAGTGACTCATGAAATCCTGTAAATGTCCTGGTGTACCTATCCAAAAAAAAATGCAGACATCGTCCAAAAATCTAGTGTATAGGCTCTGGGACAAGGATGCCTTCCCGTATGAACTATGTTTTGGAGAATTTAATACAGATATGGATTAGTAACAGTCAACGGCATTCCCAGTTAGTTATAACAGCATGCAGAAGTATTCCCATTAACCCAACACACCTGAGTTTCAACAGTTGAAAAGCAAGCATAACACATGCATATATAGAACAACAGTGGACATTACAACAGCATGCAGGTTTAATTGATGGCAACAGGCCACCAATATTGTGGTATTTGAACAGGGCACATGCATAGAAATGAATGCAAATATTTATAAACCAATAGGACATATGTCCCAACAAATGTTTTGAGATTAGACATACCCATTGAGGTGTGGAATTGCATTTTTATGCACATACAGTAGGGTGAAAAAGATAGCTCAATTAACAACTTATATATCCTTCTAGTTTACACTACATTCCTATTAACTGCAGTTATATGTCCCTTACATGTATTATTGCACTACCCAATGTCCTTCTATTGTGCAATTGGATTTTGCTAGATCAGTGTATACATGAGCTGTATCTGACATACAAACTGTCCAGGATGCAGATGTTACTGCTACATATTTTGAGAGTTGCTCACACACACTACTGCTGAGATGACAGCTCTACTTTCATATAATTATCTAGATATGTTCAGGTGAAATTATCCGTTATATGTTAACAGCTCCCTACATTTCTGGCAGCACGCTGACATTTCTGGGGGACACAATACCAAGCTTTCATGTGCCAGATTAACCTGCATATGCTGGGCATGAACCAACAGTTAAGGGCTGTGAATATGCATAAAAGCTACTGGCACTCCCTTCACCCACTTTATTTGGGCCTAACCAAGTGTGGGTTAACTAACACTGCTTAATATAACAGTGCTATTTCTAAAATGCAACAGTACAACAACATATCAAAGAAAATCACACATATGCACTCCAGGAATTATACCTTTATTAAAGAATTATTACATCTTTATTTATTGGGTTAAAACACTTTTTTGAAGGCTCTCTCATTTATTTTATATAACAGTACATGCAGAATAATTACTAGCCTGCCTGGTAATGCAGTCTTTGCAGCCTATCTTCATGGGCTTGCTGATTCATAGCCTGGACACCTGCAGCTGTGAAGTAAATGCAGTGATAATGCGACATGCCTCTCCATAGTATAGACAAGAATAGCAGTTCTTAAATACTTAATACAATGGCTACTTACTCAGTAGTGGGGCATTTTCCATCCCATGGGCCTCCTAGATCTACTGGTCCAGTTGATCCTCCTTATGTCGCTTCAGGTCAGAGTAATGGTGCCTGACCTGCTCACCAGTCCGAGGAACACCAGTGACACTGGTGAGATCATGAGCTAGACAGTTCCAGGCCTCTGTTTTGTATTGGGTGCCGTGGTACTGGCACTCACAGGAGTCTTTCCTCATGATTGTGGACAAGGAGCCAAACCATTACTTTGGTCTCCTCAATGCCCCAATGTTGCGCTCAAAATCGAGTGCCTTCTCCAACACTGGCCATGCTGACTGCAGAAGGGAGCTACAACCAGTTATGGCAAGTATTCCCACCTGTGGAGCTTAAATATGCCTCATTTCCTGCACTTATTTGTGATTGGCCAGTTTTGAAAAAACTCAGCTCTAGGCACACCTGCTTAGCTGATGTTAGCAATGTTTAATATTCCTTTGATAGATCTGTGTCTGTTGAAAGTGCATGGTTATGAAATGCTATCATGGTTTAGTGGTTATGTACTGTGACTATAGTGCACAGTATCCGGAGTTTGAGCCCTGTCACTATTTTTTATTTTCCTACTGGCCACACCTGAATGGTTAAGGTACAGTAAAGGAGGTGTGGCCGTGTTTAGCCAACTTTGCTCAGCTTTGCCCGACTTTGCTCAGCATTGCTCGACGTTGCCTGATGTTGCGCTGGTTAGTGCGGTGTGCAGCTACACGCAAACATGTTCTGTTTGTTCTAGTTTGCGTGATGTGCAGCTCCATGCTAAGACATTGCGCTAGTTAACGCAGTGCTCAGCTATGAGCAAGTAAATATAAATATGCTCAATACTGGTAAAATATGCTTAGCAGTGCTTTACATTACTTGAAACAAGTTACTCATGCATCAGTATGCATAACCATTTCACCTTCCTATATATATGTACCAACACCTTTGCCCAACGGTTCTTGGAATTCATAAATTCCAATGCCCTTGAAACTAATCCATAGTCCCACCAGGGGCTCCAATATCCTAGACCTGGTCATTACCAACATGGGAAATCGATGCTCCATACCTATGGTCACCCCCTCGTTAGTCAGGTCTGACCATAAGCTAATCACCCTTAACATCCACATCCCACCCCCACCCCCCAATAAGGAAACCTCCATAAAAAACTTCTCCAAAGCCAACTTCATGCTACTCAAGTCAGAAGTGACAAACTTCATACAATGGCTACTTACTCAGTGTAAATGCAGATGGGAACTGAAAGTTCAATTGCTGAATCTTACACAAAGGCACTGTACGAGCACATCCACTCATACATGAATTGTGCCATCCCAAATAGAACCAAGATGCTCTCATCCAAAAAAAGGAAGCCAATCTGGTGGTCCCCTGCCATAAACAAACTTTACAACAAAAGGAAGAAACTGTTGCAGAAAGGAGGAAAATCCCAGGATGCAAAAAACTCCCTTACCAGCCTCAGTAAGAAACTGAAATCCCTCATAAAATCCTCAGTTACGAAAATAAAATTGCCAAAGATTCCAAAGACAACCACAAGGCATTCTATAACTATGTCAAGAATCTAAATGGCAATGCTCAGATCTGCTCTGAGCTAAAACAGAATGGCATTAAATATACTGATCCCAAGGATATTGCCAATATACTGGCAGATCAATTCAGTGCCAACTTCACCCCTCTCTCACCCCCTAAATGGCCCATCTCAGTACCGGAAGATTGCCAAATTCCGGTAATAATGGTCACACAGGTAAAAAAATGCACTCTCCAAAGCTAATAATACAGCATCCATGGGACCAGATGACATCCCGGGCTGTGTACTACATGAACTACAGTATGAACTGGCACCTCACCTAAGTGTCATGTTTAATCATAGCCTCACCTCAGGTTTTGTGCCCACTGAGTGGCGCAGAGCTACAGTTATCCCACTCCACAAGGGGGGATCCACCTTGGATCCTGGAAACTACCATCCCATCAGTCTGACAAGCCTTATCTGCAAGGCCATGGAGCATATTATTATGGAAATTATAAACAAAGACATTGGCAACCTTCAAACACTGGACCCCACCCAGTTTGGGTTCATGAAGGGCCGATCTTGTCTCCTGAACTTGATTGACTTCTTTGAATCAGTCACCAGAGCCATGGACAAGGGTAAGGTGGTCCACACAGCCTATCTGGACCTTGCCAAGGCCTTTGACACCATCCCCCACTCTGGAATCATAGATAAACGTACTAAGTTGGGCATTAATCCCTACATCACCCAGTGAGTTGCTAACTGGCTTACTGACAGAACCCACACTGTAAAAGTAGCTGACTCCAAATCCAGCTCCAGACAAGTAACAAGTGGAGTACCTCAGGGTTCAGTCCTGGGACCACTCTTGTTTGGCATCTACTTCTCTGAAGTACAGGCCAACACTAAGGGACTCTGGCTAACAAGGAGAAGGTCATCAAGGCAATGGATGAGGGCAAAATAGTGCATACTGCCTACCTTGACCTAGCTAAGGCATTTGATACAATACCACACTAGGGCATTGTAAACAAACTCATGGATTTAAGCATAAGCCACAGTGCAACCAACTGGATAACCAGCTGGCTCACAGACGGGGTTCCTATTACATGATCTAATGCTAGCAATAGTGGACGCTCATTTGTCGAACCCAAATGCATGAAATCACGGAACATCGAAGGAATGGATCAGTGATTTTTTTTCCCTGGGGAAAACATTTGCTGGGCCATTCTCCAGACTTTGCTGTATTCTTCACTGTGGTGTAATCTCGGATTTTGTATATTTAAGGTGGGGGGGGGCGAAGCTCCCCACTTTATGCTGCCTGTACATTTTTTTTTTTTTTTTTTTGGATCAGCAAATTTTTCCCCTGGGAAATATTTTTAAAAATACAACCAATTTATTTGTGGATGTATTTATTTATTTATTTATCTATTTTTACATTAGTAGTAATAATAGATCCAGTTATTTATTAACTTATTCCTCTTTATATTATGGTGGGAATTAATGCATTTTTTAATAATAATGGTAGTAGATATGTTATTTATTTATTTATTAGAAGTCTATGTATAGTAGACCAAATGTTTTTACGTTTTACATGAGCCTATGGGAAGTGCATTTGTGATCACGTGATGGGGGGTGACTATTTAAGTTTTGTATGCAATTGAATCACATTTTCTGATGAAGTCAATGGCTTATGGCCGATGAAAGCGCTAAAAAATAAAGTTTGCTCTGGTACTGGTTCCTGCTTAACATTTGTTATTAGCACTGATATGTTGTTATGGCACTCTTTTCTTGATTAATAAATTAACAAATAATGGTAAACAGCAGAGTAGGTCTTGGATTTCGCTACAGTGTGGAGTAATGTTACTGTACCTTATATATGGCATGTTTCGGGAGAGTTGTAAATTTTATGGGGAAAAATGAAAGGGTGACAATGATTGTTTTTAGTAATTTTAGATTGATTAACCAAAATACAGTATAATATTATACTCCAAAAAACCGAGGATATTCTGATAGTCATGACAAACATCTAAACAGAAGCATTTTAAGATGTAAGGATTTTACATGCATGTGTATAACCTTAAATTGTCACATTTCATCTACAATGTCTACTGGTTTGTCACGAAGCACACCACACAGATTGATGCCCTTTACCCAGTTAAAAATGTACTTTCAGACTCTCAGGAAAGATAATTCTTCAGCCATGTCTTTTGTCCTTTTTGGATTAGAAGAGCCTAGTATGGTTCTGGGATGTCGGAAGGACTCTTTAACAAGAGAATTGTTTTCGATCATGTAATTGCTAGATTTGCCCTGAGGGCCAGATATAACGAACATCACTGTAACTTGCATTGTAATTTGAACTGGCTTCATTTGGACCTCAGAGACAAGTATTATATAAATAACTTGATATATAATGAGTTAGGGAAAGAGATGAGCGGGCCATTGGCAGATAATGCTATGTTAAAAAAACACTCTCACATTTAAGATCTGATTAAAGCTTTGCATATATGAACTATCCCACTTGAAAAATGCAAAAGATCAAAGCATTTTATTTATAATGCAGCACATAAACCCTGATTTAAGAAATGCTAACACTTTAGGTCATTTGGAAAAAAATCAGCTGCATAAATATTGCTTGGTGTTCGAAACAAATTGTGAATAGTTTGGTATTTGCTGTTTCTACAGTCAGAGTATACATAATTATGCCATGCTTATTCTTATTAAAGGGGCATATTGCCTAGTACACTTGTCTCTTTAACATTAGAATAAAAATAGTAAAACAGTTGTTGGCCTGCTTCATCCATTCATCCATTCATTCATTCATTCATGACTCTTGTGTTGCAGGCCAGGTCACATGCGGAAACAAAGGCCAAGGTAAACAAATATCATGTTCCTGACTGATCTTGCATTTCATTTCTTTATGATATGTGTTGAAACAGCACAGATACATGTGTTTTATGGATCTGCAGAAAAATCTTCAGTTTCCAATTGCATACCTTGTGTTTTTTTTTTTTTTGCTCTTCAGTAGAGTGCTACACCTTAACACTGCTGGCATAGAGGTTAAGGTTACGAGTTTCAGTTCCTGTGGTACAGAATTTGAGTCCCTTGTCTACTGCGTGACCTTGAGCAAGTTATGTAACCAGACATTGCTCCTGGGTCACCCCTGAAAAGGGACTGTGTGTCTAGTGGGCCTACATGATTAACAAATAGATACTATTATTCCCTTACCATGTTTCATTCTGGGAAAACTTGTAGTGTCGATAATGCTGCTGAATTGGAGGAAGTTATTAAAGGGGTAGAAATTAAATAGCTAGGACATGGAGTAATTAGGCCTTACAGCCCAAGCTCTGTACATTTCTTCTTGTCAAAAAAGTGCAAGCATGACCTCCCACCTTTTGTGAAAAAAAATTAGGCTTCACAATCTGTCATAAAAGGTCACTGGTTCTAGCAAAAGGTATATACGAAACAGTCTTCTAAAGTTCCAGACAATAACAGAAATTGTGAATAAAATGTGAAATGAAACCCTGAGACAGAAGTTTTCATTTACTTTAGTGAAGGGTCATTTCATATTTTTTTACAGTGATGCTCCATCTCAGAAGTCTAAGCACATATACTGATCTATATACAAAGATGTATACCTTTGAATGAGAAAGGCTAATATTAAATGAGTGATACTAAGGTGGGTTTGTTTGCAATTTTTTTTTTTTGCAGAATACAAGAGAGTATTAGGATCTGGTTTACAGACAGTGGGAGCTGTTGCTGACCTGTAATTTGTCAGCCTGGCATAATGCTGACCAGTAAATTGTGAGCCAGCCACAATTACCAAGAAACAGCAACTTGGTTCCATACATGGACATAAAGATTGCCATGCAGTCTATGTACCTCAGCAAGCTTCACCAGACAAGGAAGCACCTACTGGTACAAGTGAAAATTAATGGTCTGAGCTGTGGGATGATTTCAGTATCAGTAAGTGGGTGTTATGATCGTAAACTGATCACAAAAACTGATTCTAGTAGAAGGTGTAACAAGAAAGTTAGATTGTTTACACACATACATTTCTGATTTCTTTAACTTCATATATATTATGCTAGTTAAGGAGAAAATAAAACTAGTACAGATATCTAGTACCAGTGGTTAGGGTCATCTTTGGCTGGGGACAATAAAGAAGATAAGGAATAAACAGCATTTGAAGATATCTCTACAGATTTTTTACAAAGCACTAAGTCTGACTACATAGAACCCTATATGCACAATGACATTTAACCAAAAAATTGAGAGACTCATAAGGAGGAGTGCCTGCATTTCCCCAGTAGAGTCCCGTTACTGAAAGCTGGAAATTTGGCTACATTGGTGGAATAACTGGGTGACAGTACATATGAATCTCAATAAGCAGAAGAATGTAATAACGTTCCTTAACATGGTGAGTTGTAAAGTGTCAAAACTAGAATATGGCTGTTAGGCAAGGAATTAATGACAGTATGTCTGATTCCTGGCCACACTTCCTGCTATTTTGTTCTGAATCGTAGAACATACTCTACCACATTCTATCCCTGGGACATACTTGTACACTCTCACGGACTTGAAACATACCTCTCTGGACTGTATGAAGAGAGACATGATGGAACTCACTGATTATGTGCCCCAGACAGGTATATCCCTAGCCCTAAGAAGTATCCTACTTTCACCCAGAATGATGATGCCACAATATAAACAAAAAAAGATTGACTTCAACAATTGGCTCAGTTTCTGGTGTCAGTCCAGAGGGATCCAGTATATGTCATCCTAGGCGGATATGGTAGGCAGACCTCACTGCTTTGCCTGAGATGGTCTGCACCTGTCACCCTAGGCATTTGGATACTGGCAAAGGCTCATATCTCTCCAATAGTGCCTTTTTTAGGCAGTGTCATAACAACAAAATTTCCAACATAAAATCTAATCGAGGCAAACTCAGGGTCGTGCTGCTTAACGCTAGGAGTTTAAACACGAAACTTATTCCCTGGAAGCACTCCTCACCTTCGATAGTGCTGACGTCTGTGCAGTCACCAAGACATGGTTCAAGGTTGCTGAGACCACCCCGACTGTGCAAGGCTACAATGTCTTCCACATGTTCAGACCTCAAAATGAGCATGAGGGAAGCAAAGATGGAGGTGTATCCATCTTCATTAACACCAAATACACTTAGAGACTGGTCAAACAGCATGCCTCTCTCTAACTACTCCATGTCCAATTAGCTACTGGGAAAGTACCATCCCACACCATTGCTAGCTATAGATTCCCTACTATGAACCAGAATAAGCACATAGCCTACCTCGATTTAATGGAATCCATCGCCATACAGCCCAACACCTTAGTCATGGGAGATTTCAACTATCCTTCAATAGACTGGGGAACATACTTGAGAAAAAACATGCTCACCTAGAGTTTCCCGGACATTGTTAACACTGTTGCTCTGGAATAGATAGTCTGCACCCCCACTAGGGGCTCTAATGTTCTGGACATACTACTGACCAATATGGGGGGGGGGTTGCTGTACTTCCCCATGCGTGATGCCCTCCCTGGTTAGGTCAGACTACAAATCAGTCTTGTTTGAAGTAACTACTGGAACTGACACCCTCACAGGAACAAAAATTATAAAAAAAAATTCACCAAAGCTAACTACAGCATACTAAGTGATGGTATAAAAAGCTTCATACCACCCACAATCGCAGATACCAGTGATCATTATGCAGAAGTATATGCAAATGCCTTGTACAAACACTTAAGTGACTGCATAAACTCTGCTGTACCTGACCAAATCAAAACCTGGTCTTCCCATAAAAACAAGCTACCATGGTGGACTGCAGGTATAAACAGATTATATAAAAAGAGGAAGAAACTGTTGTCCAAAAACAAGAGCAATATCACCTTGCAGAAGAAAAGTTCCTGCCTAAGCTTAAACAGGAAAAGAAATCTTGTAAAGTCTTCTAAAGCAAATTATTAAACGAAAATCACATTCCTAGCTAAGGATAATCATAAGGCATTCTTTAGCTACATCTGAAGTCTAAAAGGGAATGCCCAGCTATGTGCCGAACTGGTTGTAGATGGGATCACCCATTCTACACTGGAGGATATCACCAACCTACTAGATGAAAGATTCATTACAGACTTTAACCCCCTATCCCCATCTACCATATCCCAAAGCACACCTGATTCCAGCCCTCTGCCTAATATCTCTAGAGATCATGTCTTCTCTGTGCTCGCCAAGGCCAAAAACACAGCCACAGTGGGAAGAGATAATATCCCAGGTTGTTTACTAAACAATTTAAAACAAGAACCTGTGGACCCACTTGACATTCTCTTTAATCATAGCTTGAGAACTGGCTATGTGCCTGTAGAGTGGAGAACAGCAACATTAATCCCCTTGTATAAAGGGGAGGGCCATCAACTGACCCTGGGAACTACAGATGCAAAAGTCTAACCAGTCTCATCTGCAAGGCCATGGAAAGAATTACTTTGGACAGGCAAAAAGCACTGTCACTTTACTCTGTATCTTATAGCCTGCTGAGACATAACTTGTGCCTGGCCTATAGAGCAATCTCCAACTCTGTCCTAATGGAAATGCTGCACTCCTGCAAGTCAAATGGCTCAGGATTCACTCACTCTAGAGATATCAATCTAGCTTGTGACATTAACAGATCATGCGGGACAGACAGATATGTCTCCCAGAGACTGCTACTTCTCTGGAATAGACTCCCTATTCACGTAAAACAGAGCTCCTCACTAACCCTATTCAAATGCAACCTAGATAATTGGATGGGAGACCACAAATTCACCCCTGGGGTGGCACCCTTGTCCCTCATGGACAGGGGTGGTGGGTGCTGATCACCTACCCACTCTGTTCATAAATTCAATCTGCGAACTATCCAAAAAAGAAGAAATGAGGATACTTATGTTAACATGGCTAGGCTTGTAAAGGTTCTAGGGCCCCTAGCCTAGTAACATTCTATGAACCTATGAACAAATTAAATCCAGAGGCACACTCTCACTAGACCCATGTAAATATTCAGAAGATGGAACCAATAACACATTAGGAATGATTCCCTGTATACAAACAGTAGATAAAATAAATATGTTTACCACTGCACACCAACATCTCCACGTTTTGAGAAGACTCAAACAGGTGGAACTACCATTGTCCGCACTTTCCACATTCTACAGAGCAGCAATTGAAAATATCCTAACATCCAGTTTTTTGGTATAGTATGGGAGCTGTTTGGTCACAGATAAAAAAATCCCTGTAGAGAGTGGTGAAAGTTGCTGAGAGGATAACCGGCGCTAGTCTTCCCACAATCCGGGATCTTTATCCATCGAGGAGCATAAAGAGAGAGACACCAAAATACTAAATGACTCAACTCATCCTGCAAATAGTCTGTTTATGAACCTGTCATAAGGTAAAAGATACCATAGCATTCAATGCAGGACAACTAGATTCAAAGATAGTTTTTTCCAAAGGTGACCAGACTAAATTCCAACATTAGGTCTGATCATTGACAGGTCAGGATATTGAGATTCCCATTCACTGTGCAATGTTATTTTATATATTACTTACTAAGCCCATCCAACCATTATAATTTATACTACTAACCCAGGTGCAATATATTTTATTCAGCTGCCACTGCTATCTGCTTGTTCACCCATAATGCGGTATATGGTTTATGTACAATACTATTACTTGAACCTTGCTTCTAGATTTGCGTTTTTAGTATCTTAACAAGTGTGTGTTTCTAGGAATATATGTAGCTATAGACTTAAGTGTAGAGTTGATTTAGAAGGTGGTGATTTTATCATTTCTTTCTATGTATGTGATTTCTTTTTTGTCTGTCCCATGATGAGCTGATTGCATGTAATCTCATGTAATCTACACTTGTGTAGATCTAAATGACAATAAAGTTACTTTTGACATTTTTGACTTTTGACATTGTGTTGTGGACTGATCTGCAAATACTTTAATGCCCTTATCCTCGTGTAGGTGCTTCATCCTCTACTTCCTTTTAACCTCAGGGCAAGTTTTGTTTAATTGTGGAGGCACATTTGTCTTTTTAACAAAGTTCATGATTTTCAAGTAATTTTGCCCTTCCATTGTGTGTACAACAAATTGTTTGCTGAAACTATCTTTGACGAAATCTAATGCCACCTGATCATTATCATTCTGGCTTAAATGATGAAGAAATTCTCAATCTTAAAATATGTCTAGCTTTTTATTGGTTTTATTTACAGCACATTCAGTAAGCTGCATAAAACATAGCATTTGACTGTATAATAATCTAACGTTTTGGATGGTGAAGACTGCCACTTTTGTCATTGTTAAAAGGGTTTTACAGAGGAGAATAAAAGCTCTGTTAGAAATACATTTCCACTAAAATAAAACAAGTGTAATCTTGCTGGCATTAATGACAAGCTTGTTAATGTCAAGTCAGATTTATAGATGTGTGCAAGTTAGAGATATTTTAATTATGAGATCTTGAAGTGTTGGAGCACATAGCAAAGACATCTGTATGTCAGATATCACATACTTCCCTAGGTCGTCCTCTTCTATTAACATACAAGGAGAAAGGGAGAAGCTATTGGTAATATTTCCAGTTGAAAAGGTACATGATCACAGTATCTTTAATTAGATGGCTATCATACACACTCAGACAGCTATCTATGTCGCTATCTTAGATACTCTGTTAAGTGATACATTACCTGTAATTCTAACTGGTCACATTTGAAGGCCAGCAACCCTGCTAAAATCATTAACTTTGAGTTTAGTTGTTTTTTTAGGTTCACCGTTCTGGAAAACTTGGCAGAAATTCGGTGGCCCCTTTTTCAGTTATTTTTATGCATAAAGATGTGATCGTCTTAGTTCCATTCCCTTTAACCTACAGAATAAGTGATGTACATTTGCCACTTCATTCTTGTTGATAAATCAGGGTGAAATGAAGGAAGTGCTGAAAATATATTCTTTGAATGGGGGATCCAAGTCAGACATTTTCAATAATACCAAATAGTTATGGAAATAAGTTAACCACTTCTTTGGTAGAGAAAAATAAGGCAAGTTACTTGTAAAATAACTCATGTCTAGTCTGTTGTGATATGAATGGTTAAAGTATTTTGAGAACAATTCTACAGCTTGCCCAAAAGGCTTTAATTAATGCACTGAATATGTTAATAGTGTCTACAGAGCTCTGTTTCATGTGTCATTCATTCCACTTTAAAAATATCTTCCGACAAAATATTGCACTCTGCAATGGAATGTAGCTTTCAACATTTCACTTATTCATAGGCTCATAGGTAGGTACTAGGCTATCGGCCCAAGGGCCTATTCCAGTCTAGTGTCACTAGCTCATTCTACCTAATACAGAGAGAACATTTGTGAAGGGCAAGCCACTTAGGTCCTTAATTTGAATTATCTTCTGTTTCTCCTTTCTCCCTTTCCACTTTACAAAAAAAAATTATATGCTTGTTTCCTGCCTTTCCTGTAACTAGTCTAGTCCAGACACAGATTTGCTGTAACCAGGACTGTTTGTAAGCTTCTGACCCCCAATGCCTTTTTGTGTTGGAGGGAAGCCTTCTAACTTATCAGTGGGAGTGGTAAGCACTAGGTAGCCTATCTATCACAAGAGTGATTTCTGGCCCAGAAATTGTAGTTTATTGAACGTTTGGCAGTTTTTCCATCTCTTTCAACTTTCTGGTTTAAAAGCCTGTGTTTGTGCTTGTTTCCTACCTTTCCTGTAACTAGTCTAGTCCAATACAGATTTGCTGTATCCAGGACTGCTTGTAAGCGCCTGAGCACCCCAAGCCTTTCTGTGTTGGAGGGAAGCCTTCTAGCTTTTCAGTGGGAGTGGTAAGCACTAGGTAGCCTATCTACCACAAGAGTGGTTTCTGGCCCCGAAATTGTAGTTTATTGTCCGTTTGGCAGTTTTTCCATCTCTTTCAACTTACTGGTTTAAAAACCCGTGTTTGCGCTTGTTTGCCTTCTTTCCTGTAACTAGTCTAGTCCAGGTACAGATTTTCTGTATCCAGGACTGTTTGTAAGCGTCTGAGCCCCCAAGCCTTTCTGTGTTGGAGGGAAGCCTTCTATCTTATCAGTGGGAGTGGTAAGCACTAGGTAGCCTATCTATCACAAGAGTGGTTTCTGGCCCAGAAATTGTAGTTTATTGGCCATTTGGGCAGTTTTTCCATCTCTTTCAACCTTCTGATTTAAAAGCCCACATTTGCAGTTGTTTCCCACCTTTCCTGTAACTAGTCTAGTCCAGATACAGATTTGCTGTATCCAGGACTGCTTGTAAGCTTCTGAGCCCCCCAAGCCTTTCTGCGTTGGAGGGAAGCCTTCTAGCTTATCAGTGGGAGTGGTAAGCACTAGGTAGCCTATCTACCACAAGATCCAGGTACAGATTCTTAGTTTTAGCACTTGAATTTGCTTATTCGTGCTCAGCACATGTCCAGAACTTGTTGTTAGCACTAAATAAGCTACAAATTACCACATAACTCAACCTTCCTCATTACCTAGAGGAAAACAGTTTTTTTACTTACTTTCCTCACTAGCTTAGAGAAAAACAGCTCTTATACTCACTTTCCTCACTTGTCTAGAGGAAAGTAGTTTTTTATTCAGGCAAGTCCAAGAGTCAGCTCCCAGTGTTCTCTCCTGACTAGCTGATGAATCTGGGCATCTTGGGGCAATGTAGCAATTGTCTCATGTACACAGACAACCCTCTCCACCTACCACCCAGCACCACAACCTGTGAGAGATGCACTTATCTTGCCAAACTGGAGGTAAAGCTCTCTCCAACCAAGACTGAACTTGACAGTCAAGAGGAGAAGGTAAACACTTGCACCACACCACACTCATCACATAGTCCCACTAAACCTACACCACCAATATCCACACATAGAAACACAAAAACATTTGTGGAGGCTCTCAATAATAATCTGCTCAAGCAACAGAGACCTCCAAAGAAGAAATGCAAGCAACCTCCACCGCCCAACACAACCCAAATGATACATAGCCCACAGACTCAGTGTGCCAATAAACCACAACCCATAAGGCAAAACAATGTAACCAACACACTAGTCATAGGTGACTCTATAGTCAGGCACACTGATGTCGCACTCACCAGGCTAAACAAGGGGAAGGTTACTGTCAGCTGCCTGTCGGGTGCCAGGATCCACCACATAACCCACACACTCAGGTCACTCCACAACAAGTACAAATATGACTCTGTCATTGTCCATGTTGGTGTGAATGACCTGAGACATACCTCCCTGGACTACATGAAAAGAGACATGGATAAGCTCTCCGATCTTGTAGCCCAGGCAGGTATGACCCTAGCCCAGAGTAGCATCCTGCCATCTCCCAGAATGATACCACAGTACAAGGACAAAATGATTGACTTCAACAATTGGCTAAGTTCTGGTCTCATTCTAAGGGGATCCAGTATCTGTTTGCCTGGGACGACATGGTCGACAGACCACAATGCTTTGCCAGAGATGGGCTGCACCTGTCGCCCCTGGGATTCCAGATACTGGCTAAGGGCCTTGCCGCCCGTATAGTGCATTTTCAGGCAAAGTTCAAATGACAAATTCACCACCATAACAGGAACAGGCAAGTAAAAACTGAGGGTAATGCTACTCAATGCTAGAAGTCTAAATCTCAAAATGCACTCCTTCGAGGCACTCCTTGAAATGGAAAATATCGATATCTGTGCAGTGACTGAGACCTGGTTCAAGGCTCCAGAGAGCACCCCTGCATTACCAGGCTATAACTCATACCACACTTTTAGGCCATCTAACCTGGACCAGAATACCAAAGGCAAAGGTGTGTCCATATTCATTAAGGATATCCACACCTCCAGGCTAGTTGCGCAGCATAATGCATCTGAGGTTATCTAAGTGCAACTAACTCTGGGCAAAACTGCAATCCAAATTGTAGCTTGCTACAAATCCCCCACCATGGCCCAGGATTCCCACTCCTCTTTTCTTGATATACTGGAAAATATTAGGGTTCAAGCAAACACCCTAATAATGGGCGATTTCAACTACCCCACTATTAACTGGGAAAACTACTCATGTACCAACTCCTTCGTTCAACGCTTTCTGGAATTCATAAATTCCAATGTCCTGGATCAACTTATCCACACCTCCACCAGGGGCAACAATATCCTAGACCTAGTCATTACCAACATGAGTGACCGATGTTCCACACCTGAAGTCAACTCCTCATTGGTCAGATCTGACCATAAGCTAATCACCCTAGATATCCGCATCCCGCCCCCACCCATCATTAAGAAAACCATGGTAAAAAATTTCTCCAAAGCCAACTTTATGCTTCTTAAGACAGAAGTGGTGAACTTCATGACACCCATCCAGATGGACAATACAGTTACAACTGCTGAATCCTACACAAATGCACTCTATAAGCACTTACACAAGTGCATGGATTGTGCTATCCCAAACAGAACCAAGACGCGATAAGGAAACTCTACAACAGAAGGAAGAAACTGTTGCAAAAGAGAGTAAAATTCCATGAGTGGAGGATCGCCTTGGTCAGCCTCAGTAATAAGCTGAGATCCCTTATAAGATCCTCCAAAGCTAGCTATGAAAACAAAATTGCCACTGATTCTAATGGCAACCACAAAGCATTCTATAGCTATGTCAAGAATCTCAATGGCAACACCCAGATCTGCTCTGAGTTACAGCAAAATGGCACAAAAATTACAGAACCAACTGATATTGCCAACATCCTGGCAGATAGGTTTAGTGCTAACTTTATTCCATTCTCACCCCCTAAAGGGCCCATATCTATACAGAAAGAATGCAGAGTCCCTGTAATCACATTTATGCAGATAAAAGCTGCATACTCTAAAACCAAAAACACAGCATCCATGGGACCGGACAACATCCCAGGCTGCGTTTCACATGAACATCAGAACAAACTGGCTCCCCACTGAAGCACCATGTTCAATCATAGTCTCACATCAGGCTTTGTGCCCACTGAATGGCACACAGCAACAGTTATCCCACTCCACAAAGGGGGAGCCACCACTGATCCTGGGAACTATCGCCCTATTAGCCTGATGAGACTGGTCTGCAAGGCCATGAAACATATCATGGAACTTATAAACAAAGACATTGGTAACCTCCAAACTCTGGACCCCACCCAGTTAGGGTTTGTGAAAGGCAGATCATGCCTTCTGAACCTGATCAATTTCTTTGAGGCAGTCACCAAAGCCGTAGACGAGAATAAGGTGATTCACACAGCCTGTCTTGACCTTGCCAAGGCTTTCAACACCATCACCCATTCTGGAATTATAGCTAAACTCACTAAACTAGGTAAAAATCCCTACATCACAAGATGGGGTTGCCAACTGGCTCACTGACAGAACTCACACTGTAAAAGCTGCAAACTCCAAATCTGACTTCAAACCAGTGACGAGTGGAGTACCACAGGGTTCAGTCCTGGGACCTCTCCTGTTTGGTATCTACTTCTCTGAAGTACAGGCTAACACAGAAGGCCTCTGGCTAAAGAAATTCGCAGATGACTGCAAACTAGGAGCCATAGTTGAGTCCCCAAATGATGTGGACATCCTACAGAAGGGTCTCACTGAGACAGATGCCTGGTGTCAGAGGCATGGCCTCAAGCTCAATGCCAAAAAGGGCATTGTCATCCCCTTTGGTAAAAACTCTGTACTCATGAACTACCACATCAACGGCAGTCTAATTAATGCTGAATGTGTGATAAGAGACCTTGGGACCCAGGTGGACAGTAGTCTCTCCTTTGATAATCACATCACCACAGTAGTCAGGAAATCCTTCTATGTGGCACACCTCATCACAAAAGGGTTCTCATCCAGGAAAAAAGAGGTCTTTGTTCCCCTCTACTTGGCACTCATTAGACCCATTATAGAGTACAACGCCCCTTTTGGAATGTACCATACTAGACATCTGTAGCAGCTGAAAAGGCCACAAAAGTACCTCACAAAGAGGATTATTGACCTCAAACAGATGCCTTACACTGACCGTCTCAAAAAACTCCAGCTTTACTCTGTAGCATATTGCCTACTCTGAGGAGATCTCTGCCTAACATATAAAGCTATGTTACACCCAGAGCTGTTGGACATGCTACACCTAAAGAAATCCCAGTCCCTCCGAGCTACACACTCTAGGGACCTAAACCATGTCACCACAATAAACAGGACATGCTGGAGGGATAGATTCCTGTCCCAGAGACTTCCTATACTCTGGAACAAGCTACCCATCTATGTCAAGCAAAGTTCCTCATTAGCACTCTTCAAGAAAAATCTCGATGAGTGGATGGGAAATAGGAAATACACCCCAGGTATCACTTCTGTGGCTCTGCTCGACAGGGGCAGGAAATTAACTTTCTTGGGTGGCGTAAGCCAGGGAACCTTGTTGGCTATGATTTGCAGATTTTTGTCAACAGTTTGACTTACATTTATATATTAATGCTTTTAATGCAATTCAGTCTTCAATGCATCAGCTATTTTTATTTTTGAATGGCACTCACCAGACCTATTTGATAGTAAAACTCTTGTTTTTTTATAATACTTAGGCCTGTGATGGTCACTGCTGGTGTGACACCCCAACTCCATGTAGAACATGGGAAAAGGGAGCTTGATGTTGCTGTCCCTCATCATGTGTCATTAGATTTTTTTACTCCTAATATTTACTTATTTAACAATTTGAATTTTTCTCTCTATATAAGGGCCAACAATCATTTTATATTTCATTTACAGTACTCTTATTCAGTTAATTCAGTCCAAGTAATTGTTTTTCAAGATTATACTTTACTTGTTCCAAATCATCAAAGGCAAAAATAACTGTACTCAAGTTGATCTCATCCTTGTATATGGGTATTCAACATTCTTGACTGTATATGTAATACAAGTTATATTGCCCTTACTCAGTTGTATATTCCGTGTGTAATAAGGCTTTTCTTCCTGGGCCTCCACTGAAAAATGTCCTGACATTCCCAGTGTACTACTGAATGCATGAATAAATTAATGAATAAATCATTTCAATTGTTTCTTGATTTAAGATATAAAAACCTAAAATTTTATTTCTTAGGCCTATTGTTACACTTGTAATGACAGAACAGTGATATTCACACATATTTCCTGTTGTACTACAAATCCTCTCTGTTTCAAAAGAAAAAAAAATAACTGTCTAGCTTGACCATCTTTCTTGCCATAACAAGGCTTCATTCATTATTCATACATGGGTTGTCAGCAATTAAATAGTTTAAATCTCAGGCAATTTCCTCATTATTAACTCATAATAAAAATGATTGTTTATATTATGCACAGTCCATGTGATTACTTGTTGATCTTTAATAGAAAAATTGGTGCAAATCTGAATGCAGATAAACTGGGAAAGTAAGTTTTCTAGGGACTGATGCCAGTCCATATATTTTGCTGGATAACTTAAGCTGTCTCTTTTTTCTAATATTATTTGCACATGCATACATTGCTAACTGCGGTGGTGGTGCTCACAGTTAGGCGTTGCCGTTCGATTCTCAGTTAAAGCGTCTACTGTGGCGACATGCGTGAATCGTTCGCCGTTGAAGGTTGTGCGTTAGGCCCGGCAAGCCAGCATGTAAAACTCTACTGCCAATCATTAGCGGACCGGAGTTCCGCTGTGGCGACCCCTAACCGGGAAAAGCCGAAAGACACACACACACACACATTTGCACATGCATACATTATGACATTTACTATTACTTTTTTTTTGTATTTTGCTGCATGTATATGTATCCTTGCTGCTAATCTTTTTTTTACTTATAATCATAATGGCAGCATGTTTTAAAATGGAATAACTATGTGTTATCAGTTACAGCTTTTAGCTAACGGCAGTTCAGAAACACCATTCAAGTATAGCAGTGATAACATCATTAGTAAAGCTTGCTTTATTTCAGTCTAATTTATGATTTAAGACTTCTTTAGTAATTTTAGTATTTTGAAGAGTTAAAAAGTATATTTATTTATTTATTTTATTTATTTATTTTACATTTGTTGACCGGGCTGGTCTAGCTGGATATATTTCCATTTTCAGTAGAGGCCCGAGGAGAAAAGCTCCAAACAGTAAAAACATGAAATACAAACAATGAAGGAATGATAATTGTTACATAGTACATAAACATAGTAGAAATAAAGTATGCACCTTTTGTTTTTTTTTTTTTTTTTTTTTTTTTTGTCAACCAGTATGTGTAATTGTATCGTATTGTAAGGTATTAAACTTTAAAACATCTACTTTCCTATCACCTTTGACTTTGCATGTTGCTCATCAAAACATTTATAATCTAGAGACTGAAAAAAGTAGCAAATTCCATTTTATTTTGATTTCATATAGCACTACTTACAGCTTGGCCATTATCTGAGTTTTTAGTGATAATGAAATTTAAAAAGAAGCACTGTTTAAAATCATGAGTCTCAACAGTATTGACAGGAAATATTGCTTACAGACTTTTTCCCTTGACACTTCTTCAGTTTTGTTTTCATACAGATCTATAATCTTCACTAAATATTTCCTGTTGTTTTCAAGTTCAAGTAATCGATTTGTAAATAAATCAGTTTGCTTCTGGAACACTTACGTTATTGCACTTCTGACA
>NC_056750.1:647881833-647954333 GCF_019279795.1 Protopterus annectens
CATCAATAGTGGCCATGACATAGCTAAAATGCAATTCAGTTTATGAACCTGATTACAGATTATAATGCCTTCATCAAATTTAAGTCGCTGCAGTTATACCACGACTCTTCAATCATGCCTAATTTGAGTATTTTTTTCAAATATCTTCATTTTCAAACTGTTTTTGTGACTCTGGTACTTTCTAAGGTCTCTGTCCAACCTTCATTCTGAGGGTTGTCACTGTATTATGCTTCATTAGTCTAACTTTCCCAGGCATCTCTGAAAATGCTCCTTTATTTCTTAATAAAAATTCTCTCACCTACTGTATTTGAACTTTTCACAGGGATTCTTCTACCTGCACTAAAACTTCAGCTTGTAAGGCCTCTGCAGAATCTTCTAGTTCTTTCCATGTCTGCAACACATCATATCTGTCTTTTTGGGCCATCTAACCTTATAGTAAACTGCATTTATTCTTTACATCACCTCAAGTGACACCTGCCATTTGGCCAGAAATTTGTTTACTGTAGAGGGCAAAAGCACCAGTACCTGATTTCCTGGGATAAATTCTCTTAAGATGAGCACTCTTATTATAAACTCAGTGTTCCATTTACTAGGCTCTTTGCATGAGTTTCCCCTTTTATATGCATTACTTTATTTCTCCAGCAAACTAACACAGGATTCTAAAAACCAAATGCTGAGTATGTATGGAATGAAAAGTATTCAGGAAAGACACCTCAACATATATAGATGAATTTTATTGATTAAAGGTTAAATGCTTTTGCCCTTTGCACATTATCGAGGACTTCATCACACAGGATTCTGTTAGACTGTTAAAAGGTGATGTTCCTCTTCCCAAATTTTCTGAGCAATATTAATCAGCCCTGTTAGATGCCTACTGTACAGAACTGCATTTGGGTTAGCCAAGCTGAAGCTTGTAGCACCTCTCTGATTACAAACAGTAAATAGGTTAACACTTGGTTGCTGTGTGTACCATCTGCATGTCAAAAGGGATTTCAGCGCTTTATTGGTTGCTGTGTGTACCATCTGCATGTCAAAATGGAGTTAAGTGCTTTATTACAACTTTAAAGCTCAGACATTACTAGTAAAGTACCCTTGAAATAAAGTGAGTGCCTTAGTCTGTAAGTATCTATTAGGGATACTCCCTCTGTGGAATAACAATACCTTGGCATATACTTATCATCAGATTTGTGTAATGACACTGCTTCCTGAAATTTGGTAGCATAATCCAGTATGACTAGTATGTACTGCTATCCACTGGTAGCTTTTATAAATGGCCCACAATCTGCATAGCAATATGTTCAAAGGGTATTTATATGATAGACACTGGAATCAATAAACTTTTATATCTAGAAACTGGTCAACTTCATGGTATTTTGGACAAGAAGTAAAGGTGCTCTCTACTCTTTCATTATTCCTGGCCATTAAAATCTGGCTAGTACCTTTGACTTCACTCCTCCCCCCAGCCCCTGTACCACCTGACTTCACTCCTCTCCCCAGCCCCTGTACCACCGTACTCATGCTTGCTGACCCTAACCCTGACCAAAACATCAACCTTACACATTACCTTATGTAAAAGCCTGTCCTTATATAATAGTACACAAGACACTTGTACACACATCGCATAGATTGAATACATGCACAGCACCAAAAGTATACCCTTACCAAGCCCTTACTCTAATCCTAACCAGTAACTCACATGCACCCCCCACTTAACATCACTAAATGCACCTACTACATGAGTATACCACAGTTAACATTACAATGACCAATCACCTCACCAATTGGCAAAGAGTGTGCTGCTGACAAAAATATATCAAAACACTTTTACAGTGAAAGAAACACTTGTAAATTTCACCTGCTGTTCACTGCTATGCACTCTATATATCTGCACACATACAAAGTACAAGAGTTACTATACATTAAACAGATGATATTGTTGTATACGTAACGCTATGATTATGCTCCTAAATGGAGGAAAAGACATGCTTCTTAAGCATCTTTCAACTTTTTGATACAGGAAAGGTGTTTAACAATTGTTGGTAAGCACCTCTTAGCTCTGTTATGATCTGGTCTCTTGCAAAAAATAAAAACATACCCCAAAGCTGTATCAGTGGCAATATTCTACAATGAAAGTCTTTCACATGTAATGAAAAGACATTACAAACAGAATAACCATAAGCAAATGAATATTCATATACCCTTCTGTTAAGTAAATAAGCAATTTAACAAGCAGCACATACTACAAATATATAAATTAAAATATATAAGCTCCTTTGCTTTTAAGCCACAGACAAGGACAACAGGACCCCAAAATTACAAAAAATATCTATTGTAACATCTCCAAAACTCCCTATGTTACTTCAATTTCAACTTTAGAAAAAAATCACTACTTATAGCACAAAAGCATATCATTGATATAATGAAACATTTTGAAGTTGCTGTGTCTTTCGGCTTTTCCCGGTTAGTCGCCACAGCGGAACTTCGGTCCGCTAATGATTGGCAGTAGATTTTTATGTGCCGAGTTGCTGGTCCTGACACACAACCTTTAATGAAGGTACGCCCATTCACGCATGTCTCCACGCAGAAGACGCTCTAGCTGAGAACAGGACAACGTCTTAATGTGAGGCGACAACGCTACCGCAGCACCACCACCACAGTATTTAATGAAACTTTTTGAAGTATGAACCAGTATCACCACACACACAAACACACATGCAAATAAAAAAATGTATAAATGTCTAACAAATGCAATAAAGCTTCATGCACTAGAAAGAATTATGATCAGATGTCTGGTCAAAAGCATCAAATTATTGAGCACACAACAAACTGATTGGGTCTAACCTCCACTGTAATTGATTGACTCTTGCCATTTTTAAGTGATTCCTTCTTTATACACAAATGGTTCAACTGTTACGGTGCACAAAGCATTGTGAAGTGAGGCATCATCTTAGGTGATCAAACATCAAGTGAAAAATGATAATTGGCTACTGTGTTTATGTAAAAGCCAGAATTCTAAAAAGTACTGAAGTGGCCTTAGGAGCATTTTTACTTTTAAAAAAATAAATATTGCAAACCTAAAGGTATGGTGACTTTACAGTTATATTTAATCAGGGATTATTGTGGCTTACAACCATTTCTGAGTCTCTTTGGAATGTTTTTTTTTTTTTTTTTTTTTTGTGTGTGTGTGTGTGTGTGTGTGTGTGTGTAAGTGATTTGGCTGAATCTTCAGTCGGGATTTTGCTATTTGTTTTTCATTATTTAACTACAAAGTGTCTCTGTACCTCTTCACAGTGGTCTATATTTTTTCTCATAATTTATTACACAGGCACTCTATCAGTTCCTAGTGCTGTGACTTGTTCGTGTCACAAGGTAAGCTGACTAAATTAGGTATTACAGTGCATTATGGTATAGTATGTATCTTGTCTCATGCTATTAACTTTAATCAGGGATCTCCACCTTGTCATCACAATAAACAAAACATGCTGGAGGGATAGGTTCCTGACCCAGAGACTCCCCAGACTCTGGAATAGATTGCCCATACATGTCAAGCAGAGTGCCTCTTTGGTCCTCTTCAAAAAGAACCTTGACGATTGGATGGGAGAAAGTAAATTCACCCCGGGGATCACGTCAGTTGCCCTGCTAGACAGGGGTCCAGGGAAGTAAATAGTGTGGGAAGAAATAGCCAGGGAATTGTTATGGCTAGGCTT
This sequence comes from Protopterus annectens, assembly GCF_019279795.1. Taxonomy (NCBI): domain Eukaryota; kingdom Metazoa; phylum Chordata; order Ceratodontiformes; family Protopteridae; genus Protopterus; species Protopterus annectens. Next base: position 647,885,541 of record NC_056750.1, read on the forward strand.
GTATAGGCCCTAGGGCTGATAGCCTAGTACCAACCTATGAACCTATAATTTGTCTTATATACATTAATCTCTCTTAATCTTTAAAGCCCGAAATGCTGACTAGATTCAGATATGTTCTGCAAACTTAACATTTTTTTTTGCAGTTTAAAAAAACATGAAGGATAATGTCTCTACGTGAACTGCCTTAGCAGAAGATGTTTTTTCTCTGCATTACTGCATATTATTTTATTCACTTTCATTGCTCTTATTAGTCAAACTGCACTGCTTATAAAAATATAATTAGTTGTTAGGTTGTTGATTATAGTCAACTGTGCTTCTTTCATTCTTTGTTAGCAAGTTAGGTGCATTGTTGAAGTAAATTTCCGTATGGTATATACTCTGCTACCATAACTTTACTGGTTTATTTCTTGAACAGATTTCTCAAGACTATCTCCTTAATCATGTGCTACAGAAATGTCAACCAAAATATTTAGGATCGCGATTCTTAAGGTATCAGTATTATTTCTCTTCCCTAACCTCTACTAGTAGGCAGCAATCCCTCCTGATTCTTTCTTCACCTGCGTTTCATCTTTTATTCTTTTCTACTATTATAATTCCACATAATTATGCCCCCCCACCATTACTATATACTAATATCTCACTACTTCTACCCTGTCCCGTAGTCTTTTTGCCCTGTTTGGAGACTAGAAAACCACTGACTATGCCTTAGGTTCCACATGTGTATGTATCACCTTCTGGCTCTATCATTCACACACATCCACATGTGTATGTATCACCTTCTGGCTCTATCATTCACACACATCCACATGTGTATGTATCACCTTCTGGCTCTGTTATTCACCCAGATCCACATGTGTATGTATCACCTTCTGGCTCTGTTATTCACCCAGATCCACATGTGTATGTATCACCTTCTGGCTCTATCATTCACACACATCCACATGTGTATGTATCACCTTCTGGCTCTATCATTCACACACATCCACATGTGTATGTATCACCTTCTGGCTCTATCATTCACACACATCCACATGTGTATGTATCACCTTCTGGGTCTATCATTCACGCAGATCCACATGTGTATGTATCACCTTCTGGCTCTATCACAGTCCTAACTTCAATGACATATATGAGAGTTTGGGTAAATTATCGATGTGTTTATTGCCTCAGGAATGGCAAAGTCAAGAAAAGGGGCATTTTGGTTAAACACTTATTTTTTATATTTTGTAGTACCAGTAAGTGAAGTTACAAAGTCTTAATCATAAACTTGACAGAGTGAAGGGAATATTCCCAGCAATCTAGTGGACCACCAATAGTATTGCCTCTGAATTAATCCTCCTATCAAATTTCAGTATAGTCTGTCTGAAGATGAATATTGAAGTGGTGATGTCTACTTTGATTAAGGAACGGAACCAAATATTGCCACATTTACCAAAACTAATCCATAGGCAGGAATGACGGGTTTATTTTACAATATTGTTACCATCTATCCACTGCATATTTGCTCTGCTATTTTTATGTTTGATACACTGAATAATTTTTACCCATTATTTTACACAATGAAATGCCACAGAAGCTGCTGTTTTCTTAGTAGAAAACTTACCAAAGTCAAAGCAAAATACAATTTTCTGTGGAGCTTGCTTCTCTGTCACAACATACCACTAGTTACTAAAGTGTTATCAATAGGATCCCTGCTTCTTCCCTTCAAAACATTGTTTTTTGCCTAAGCAATAGTGTTGTCAGTTCTTAACTTGCATATACTATGTCAACAGTTGCACAGCAGTGAGGAAAGAAAAAATTCTCCAAATAGTGCACAATGATTCTGCACAAATAAGTTTACAGTGCTCAAACGCTTTGGATATGGCCTACATCAAAAAGCAAACTGACCAGTTGTTTTTGGGCATTTAGGACCAGATTAAATTGTCACAGATCATATGTAGAGAAGCCATTGATTTCTATTAGGCAGTTTTCAAGGAACTGCAAATATTGTACATTTGAATAAATTGACTGCTTGCGTGTGTGTCTCTCTTTGACTCAGAATAAGCACTAATATTATTTTACTTTATTTACTCAGTATCTGTATCTTTTTCTCCATTGGCATCAAAACATGGTCCATGTTAAATTTTTTCTAATATTGCCATTACTTCTGAAATCCATGCATTCCTTTTTTTCCTAGGTTTTAAAAAGGCACATCTTTCCTCTATTGCATTCTAAGAAATGTTTGTGTTGTCAGCTGTGACGTTGAAAAGAACCTTGTCCATTTTTTGTGAATCACTTTTGGATTCCATTAGGAAGCTCTCTTACATTACGCATGCGCGAGCATTAAAGAACCCTGCTGGAAATGCTTGTTCTGCTGGCAATGAATAACTCTTTCTCACCATGGGTATATGAATTTCCTTCATGGAAGCTGGTACAGCACCATACATGTTACTTAGATACTTAGATCTATGGATGGGAAACAGAAAATGTACTCCAGGACTGCCCCTTGTAGTATTACTAATGGACAGATGCAGCTCCTAAATGCTTTATCCCATGCATGGGTGTCCTCAAATTATCTATGGTATGATACCAGTTATTCTTATTAGGGGTAATATATAATTATCGATCATAGGATGAGTAAGGCCAATCTACAACCTAATTGGACAGATTATTCTGAGCAAAGAAAGGGAAACTGGCTAGGTTAAAAATGGTCCACAAGTGCAACTAGCCTAGTATTCACCTACAAACCTGTGTTGACTCACTAATTCTCAGAAAGAGATACATTGGAGCTACATGCAAGAGAAGTGTCCTTTTTGAAAGGGATGACAGCTGACTCCACAGGCAATAAAGGCTTATAAAAATGTAACAAGGTACTACTATCTTACTTAGCTGAAACTCTATGAATTGAAGCCTTAATGAACTGAAACTTGAAACTGAGATACACATTGCTGTGGCTGAAAAGTTTGAAAATCTTGTTGCCACTGTGGCCATCTGTGTTGTTACCTACTCTTAATCATTTAGGACAAGCACATAACATTTATAATTGGTCAGAACTTCCTTGTTTCCATCCCCAGCCAGTTTGCAGATGACAATTCAGTAGACTTCTTAGAAATACAAAATCTATGTGTTTTAATCTACTGATTTTCCTGCATGTTTATCAAACTACATGCAAAGACCATACAGCATCAAGACTGTCTATTGTTATTAGTGGCAGATTGCATGGGATTGCCCTTTTCTTAGAAAAAATAGTAGTCAAGATTCAAATTCTCAATGTGATCCAAAAAGACAGACTGCGTGGGGAGTAGAGTTGCTGGAACTTAAGCAATTGCAACTATATGTGAGCAGAATATCTTGCTTTCAGACACCCAGCATGGCTTTTGAATGGAGGATGACACTCATACAGCTTCTTTGAAAACTGCACAGCACCAAAGCAGATGTAAGATCTCACTGTTACCCATTACAAGAATTCAGCACTGTGAACCATCTTCTCACTTTGGACAGCAGAGGTCTCTCCGAGTGGACCATGCAGAATTGAAATGGATAATTAATAACTACCTGTCAGGGAGAATGCAAATGAACAGGTGACTGGAAATCCTGCCCCAGCCCACAAATATTGATATCAAGTGGTGTTAGTGTGTGTGTGTGTGTGTGTGTGTGTGTGTGTGTGTGTGTGTTTGGGGGGGAGGAATACTATGTTATCTCCTATCTACATTTTTTATTATGTGGCAGAGTTGCAGCAGGACCACCATGAGGCAATGCACTGATGATGTGGTTATTCTGTACTCATCTACTACTACTTCTGAACCAGAGCTAAGAACCTTTATGCTGATCTTACAGAACTTTAAACCATTTTTGGGAATTGCTTCTAAAATCCAAGTCTGTACTTCTTGAAATCCTCTCTCACACTTTTTATATAAGAAGACCACTTCATTGGCCCCTTCCTCCCTTTAAATGCCTTTTGAGGATTATGTCTTACCGTTCTTGTGCAGTCTGTGAACAGAAGTGGTATTTTTTGCAAATTTGCCAAGCTAGTAATTAATGCAACCTGTTATTTTCATCACTGCACTCCACTGGTTGATTTCAAGAGGTCAGCATTTTAGAACCAGCTCTCCTACCCATAACATTACACTGTGCGCAAGTTTTTCCTATATATGCGCTTGATAGGACTGATCTCATTCTATTTTCCATCCTGGAATTCCTGATCATCAAACACATTCCTCAAAGAGGCAACTATAACTTGACTTTCAGGCAGGAGACATATATGTTACATTTCAGGTGCCTTAGAACTCAGTAATATCTGAGTGCGGGAGATGATCTAAGGAGTAACCTTTGTTGGAAGTCTGTAAAAAATTATCATTCACTGAACATTAGTAAGTGTATATAGTTTTGGGGTAATCATCCTGCTCCAGTTTTGTTTCTGCCACATTCATAAGCTGTAAGCTTTACCACTGGTTGGATAATATTTTGTACAGAAACAAACGCCTTCTCATCTTTCCTCCTACCAACCTTTTGCCTCTTATTAAGCTCTCCCACCTGCATTTATTCAATTTCCTCTCCATCCATACCATATTCTCCTTTGCTTTATTTTTTTTTCTTTCTGCTATCTAAATACTATACCACAAGTATACATTGCATGCATACATAATGTTTATAGAATGTTTGTTTTTTAATTGCTATCTTTTGTGAGGCAACATACAGCCTACCTACAGTTCACTATCCACCTTCCAATTGTCATTATTCCTTTAGCTATCCCATTAATTGATTTTTATAAGTTTGTTTCATTGGAAAGTGGATTTCTTTAAAAGAAATGCATCTCTACTAATGTATATTGTACATTTACACCATTTTATAGTATAGATTTTTCACATGTCTATATATAGAAGTTTCTTACATGATTTAATGTGGAAAATGACTTGCTGTTCATTAAGACCTTCATGGCAATAAAAATCAAGTAAATGCAAATAAATTAACTTAGTTTAATCTGTGAGTGCATTTAGAAATGCGACAGCAGACACATCCTAAAAAATGGTTGATCATACACATTGCTATAAGAAAGCTACCAGGCCAGTAGTATTTGCAAAACACTTACATATTTTTTTATATTTGCTTCTTAATGTACTTACAATTGTATGAACAAAAATTTGGGCATAACCTGTAAGGGAATCTTGAATTGCTTCAAATGTAGTGGTCATTAAAATGTATTTCTAAAAGTATTGTAATCCATTTGTAAATAATGAGTTCAGACAAGCAACCACTGTGTATGTTGTATGTAAATTATATGTTTTATATATTTTGTGCTTCCGTGCATTCTATCTGTCGTGTTGCGATAACTAAACCCCTTTATTCCCTAACAGATAAAGAGCCTGTCCCAGTGTAGCCGATATCCAGGCAGCCATCTGGGATGTTTTTGTATGTATTTACTATTTGTGCATGTCAACAAGTACCCAAGTGGTGGGTTTGCAATAGGATGATTCCAGGGCGTACCACCCACTTTCATGAGTGGTGTTGCCAAATAGTTCCCCTGTCCCCCTTAAAGGCAAATTACTCTTTCTGTCTTCAGAGTTCACCAGGGACTGCAAGAAAAAAGTATAAATTCATAGGTTCATGTCCTTAGCCTCTCACTGTGTGAGAGGTAACCAGGCTCTGATGCATCACTCCTCTCCATGTCCTAATAGCCCCTCCTATGTGCAGGGCACTAATCAAACCCAGGTTGGGTGGGTCACTGTCAGAGTCACATCCCTTTAGGCCACTAAGGCTCTATACTGTATCTAAATTATTAGGGCATGCCATTAAGTTCCTCAGAATGTAAGAAATACAGAGCTGTATGAGAGCTGCAGCTGTTGTGGCACATCTATAGTTTGCTAATTTGGAAAGAATTACAGAATACATGCTTCAGCAAAATCAGAAAGTGCAACTAAAGGGAGATGATATGTAATAAGGTTCACAAGTCATGTGGTTTTGACAAAGCTTCTTCAGTTAGTAATGTTTCTTCCAAAGATAACACCTGAATTAAGAAGACGGACGGCAACCCACTGTCGGCTATGTTTATAGTAGGCAGCGATGAGAACACGGCTCGGACTGAATACACTTTAATAAAAGAACTCAAATACAATAGTAAAGTACAACTAGGTTTAGCACTTTCATCTGCAACAATGCAGACTTCTTCAGAATAATAACATTGTGACAAAAATCTCTTTTAAAACCTTTTTGGCGCCAAATATTCGCTTCGCCAAATTTAAAGTGCTAGTGCTACAATCATATACTATCATTCAAACAATATAAAAAATAGAACAACCTTCTTTCAATTTCAATAGACATCACTCAATTCATTTCCAATAACTTAAATAATAAATAGATATGAGCATATATATATTAAAAATATAAATAAAATATATTTCATATAGATCTAAAATCAATCAATGGATATGTTGTAACAGCGTATACTGTAGGCTGCTTTTGTATACTCCCCTAGCCAGTGCCTACTAAATGAATGCATAAATTCATTTTTCATTTTAGATCTATATGAATATATATATATGTGTGTGTGTGTGTGTGTGTTTGCATGTACACACAAGTGCCTTTAGAACAATTTGCTTAACAACAATGGACTGCATGAACTGGACATGCAGGTAGTTTGCTGTATTTTTCATCAGGTCATTTTCATATGCTTCTACAGTGAGTCTTTAAAAGCTATAGGGAAGAGTAAGGCAGCAGAAGTTCATGTGTTTTATGGCATTAACACAGTAAACTGAAAGCGCTTCTGATCATTCTTCTTTTAATAATGCTTATTATAAATCAGGCATATACACCTGCATATTGACCAGTACGCAGTCTCAATACATTTTGAGTTAATATAATAAATGTTTCCAAGGATGGATAACTTTTAGACTAATTTGTTGGTGAAAGACATAAGAAATTATTTTATATTGCCAAAGGCCTCACTGCTTCCATTTTCTTTTTCACGTCAGTTATATACTTTGATATGATTCAGTGACTGTTTAATAAATAATGCAGCTTAAGGGATCTCTCAGATCCCAAGGAAGGCCCACTTTCTCAACAGAATATTAATTGTTTTTTTTTTTTAATATGTTTAAAGCTGTCTGTGGCACTAATATCTCTCAGTCTCCTGTACTTATCTGAACAACTTAAAAAATTATGTTAATGATATAAAAATGTAAAGGTGAAATAAATGCAGAGAGCAGCAACAGAGGCAGCTGAGAAGAACTGGCTTAAGAACAGTTTGAGAATTTGCTAAGCAAAGTAATAGGTGCTTTAATATCAAAGCCAGCTGCTGCTTCAATTTAGCTGCAGTCTGAGCCTGAACTGCTAAATAAGTAACAGCATATTAGAAGGAACCATAAATTCTGAATCAGACCCTTAGTCTCAGGTCACTATCCCCATTAAAGGCACTGTGTGATGTGTGACTAAGAGAATATGAATGCAGCCCATTGCAGAATATGAACTGATTCCACACAATTAGTTATATATCTCCAACTAATTATTTTAAAAAAAGAAAAAAGTCACTGTTTGGTTATATATTATCAAAGGTAAAATAGACCAGAAAGTGTTTCATGTACACAGGTAATACTAAAGATATCATGAATCATGCAGTTGTTTTCATACAAATGAAAATGCCAACAAGAGTCTGTAAAATTTCCTTGAATACAGTATTCTAGTAGCTGCAGTCTGCATCTATAAATTTTGCAGGAACTCTGGAATTTATTCATTTGCAGAATATGTCTTAGGAAATATAATCTGTTTATAAAAGAGAAGTAAAACATCTTACAGGCATCTTGCAGGCCAGGCCTGCCAAAATGATAGTGCTTTGCAGATTCATGTTATTCTGCCTATAGAAACAAAAATCGCCTCACAGTATGATGTTGTCCTGTTCGATTCTCAGCTAATGCGTCTTCTGTGCGGAGACATGCGTGAATGGGTGTACGTTCATTGAAGGTTGTGCATCAGAGCTGGCAACTCGGTATGTAAAAATCTACTGCTAGTCATTAGCGGACTGGAGTTCTGCTGTGGCGACCCCTAACCGGGAAAAGCCGAAAGACACAACATTTACATTTGAGGTGCAAAAGCTGAATCCCGTACTTTTGAATGTGCCACATACCTCTCAACCTCTTAGCCCTAGAAATCTCAATAAAGCTTAACATAATGGGGGGACAAAGGCCCAGAAATAGGGACAGATTTTTAATATTGCACTTATAAACTTAGAAAATAGCTAGAATAACAGGGTTTGTGTTAAAATGCGTTTTCTAAAGGATATGAAGTATGAAATTAAAATGTATGTAATTATTTAGTGACTTCATTCCTCAATTCATCCCAGTAACTTGCCTGAAAACCACAACTTTTATGAGGAACAGACCAAGCGTGCTTAGTAAAAGGTGTGAATACTCATTGGCTGTTAGTGTGCAGAACTAAGCTAGAATCTGAATGCAAAAATGTAATAGGAAATGAAACACTGACCAAACATATGACCAAAACATTAGGAAAGTTATCCTATTTTTTTCAGTAGGGTGGTGCTTACCATTTCCTGTGTCAAACACTACAGAAGAACTGTTCAGTCAGAGATCCATGGTAAAAGGCCTTCCTGATGATTCCCTGTATTATCTAAGCCAAATTATGGGTAGTGGTGCCTAGGTGGCATGGTCTGAGATGGATAGATCATTTCAGAAATAAAAAGAAGTTATACACAAGTGCTGGCTAGGCCAATTACAGCTTACTGACAATGGGAAGTGATATTGCACAAAGTGTGCTGAGGTGTCTAGTGGTGACAAGATGGATGCCAAGGCAAGGCTGGAAGGTCAGCATTTGAGAAGAGGCTATGAAATAGAGTGTAGGAGTGGATTTTACTGTCTTGCAAAGGTAAAACATGTTATGGTTTTGTATCTTGTATGACAGCAGGCAAGTAGGCATCAAAATGCTATGTTTTTGGGTCTCCCTTACTAAACCTACAAGCATATCAATGTGTCAGGTAAGAGGTGTTAGGCATATAGAGTAATATCATTTTTGAGATTAAACTTTTTTTTTGCAATGCTTTATTTGTATTATATCAAGAAAAGGTGGTATCAGTCACAAATCTCAAAAGCGATATTATACTGTTGCTGAGGATGTATTTAGATTATGTTGAAGACATTCAAAAATTAGCATCAAAACATGTTTTAGACAGGAAGGTTGGAAATAGAAGTTACACTGAAAAATATGAATAACATTTTGAAGGATTCATTATTTCCCCAGGATTCAATAAAGCCAACATGGTCGTTTTTCACCATATGCGCATTGCTGCACAATGTGCACACAGGTGAGGACAGTTTTAGATTCAGTATGCACTGTGTAGAGGCATGCACCCCCGAGCAAACCAGGTAAACACTGAGGTATGCTAATTACAACATAAGCAGCTGAATTGCATGCTAATCAAACAATCCAACATGGTGGAGCTATTCAACAAGCTATAAAGCATCTGTGTAGACTCTGGGCTGTTTTTTCCTGTGAATTTCAAAACATTTGGAATGCAGCCTTGGAAAGAAGTCAACATGGACAGAATATTAGGGGCTGCTGTAGCTTTAATACTTTTGGATTCAGGGATACATAAGCTTTGTGTCTGATGCTCAGGGTGCATAGCTGGCTTAAAGTGCTTAGTATATCTGTTTTGCTGTGTTGAACTGGTAATTTTACCTTTGACTTATATTGGCCTTGGAAAGTTACACAACTGATAGCATCAAAATGTCCTAAGTTTTTTTGACTGATGTGAGGGTTGTGAAATCAGAAGCTACAATGCATATCATTAGTTTCTAACCTCTCTCTCTCTCTAATGAATTTCCATTACAAATGTATGGTGCTAAATTGGGCCATGCAGTGATCATCACTACTTTTCAGTTGTATGACTGTGTGAATTTTTGATGCCTGAGGCCTATTACTTAATAATGACTGCATATAAGTCACACAAGTCTCTGCTGTCACATGTTCAGATCATTACTGTACCAATCTCCCATCCTTTACTAGCTTACAGCATCAATGAGTGTAATACAAGGATATGTCATTTATTCTTATTATTACACAATACACTCCAGGTTTGAGACTTACCTTGTAAATGCAACACTTGACATGATTGCAGTTCAGGGCTGACTCTGATGCAAACAGTACACAGCCAATACTTGGGGAGGTAATGGTTGTGCGAGTTGTCTGGCATCAATGCTACTATATGTATGTGAGTAGGAGGAAGGTTCTAGGTGGTGAGTGAGTGCGCTATGTGTTATCTCTTGGCCAATGCAAGAGCATACTGATCACGATTACATCTGCCTACACCCTCAACAGATGGTGGTTCCCCCTCTGACTCCCCATCTACCTGTGGCTGTGGTGACCATGGCACTGGTGGTGGGATGTGTGCCCCTTCCCTTCGCTGATCCTGCTGAAGCTGCTTCCTCATGATTATGTTGTGTAGCATGGCACATACTGTGAATATTTCTGTACATGTCCATGAGTTGTACTGTAGAGCTCCCACAGATGTATCTAGGCACCAGAACCGTGACTTCAGTAGCTCAAACACACACTCTATAATATTTCTGGTTTGAGTGTGTGCCTCATTATAGTGTTCTTCTATGGGTGTGTGTGCATTTCTGATGGGTGTCATCAGCCACGGTTCCAGTGCATAGCCTGCATCCTCTGGTAAATGACCCTGTGGAATATCCCCCCTAGCAAACATCTGGTAGAGTTGGGAAGTGTGCCAGATATGTGAGTCATGGTAACCGCCAGGGTTGCCAGCACACACATTCAAGATGATTTCCCTGGCATTACACACAACTTGGCAGCTGATAGAGTGGTAGCCCTTTCTGTTAACATAGAGCCTAGCCTGTACCCCAGATGGTGCCTTCAGTTCAATATGAGTACAATCTGTGACACCCAGTACTTCAGGGTAGTGTGCTACAGGGTAGAACTCCTGCATATTTCTGGCCCTGTCCTCAAGTGTATGAGGAAAATATATGTGGTCACTGACATGTTGGAGCATAGCATTCAGGAACTGGTGGAAGATCGTGGATGCTGATGCCTGTGACACCCCCAACATGTCCACTGTTGGTCTCTGAAAAGGGCTACACATACCTTGTCTCCACTGGGATGGTTCCCCTTGGTTGGCTCTGAGTTGAGGAAGGCAGAGGTCGTAGAGTTCCTGTAGTGTCTCCCTGCCCACCCTGTAGTGCTCTACAATTTCTATGGCATATAGGTTGAGATGAGTTAAATGGGGCCTGAAAACCTTTCTCCTTCTTGGCCTAGGCCTATTAGCAGTATCAGCAGCATTGTCTTCAGCCTGTAGCACATACAAATGTATTAAAGCTACAGCAGCCCCTAATATTCTGTCCATGTTGACTTCTTTCCAAGGCTGCATTCCAAATGTTTTGAAATTCACAGGAAAAAACAGCCCAGAGTCTACACAGATGCTTTATAGCTTGTTGAATAGCGCCACCATGTTGGAAATGTAAGTAAACAGCACACAAGTCACAGGTTGTGTTCCTTAACATCCAACCTGCCCTTCATTTGTTGGCAACTGCTTATGATATTATTTCCACTTAATATTGTCACACATTTTAAGACCAATGAAATAGAATGACTTACACACTGCATGTCTCAGATTACTGCTCAGACAAATGAAGAATGACCAACAAACAGAAATGTAAGACAGAGCTGTATATTTGCAAGCAATAATCATGACAGGTTGTGTGATCACTAGGTGCAGTGCATCCAAAACTAATAAATGTATAAATAATACTTGTATGGTTTGATATCACTGTAGATGCTGTTGGAGTTGGTTGTGTGCATATTGAGTGAAGTTCTTTACTACAAAGCTGTTTGTGTGGCAAAGGGGGATAAGGCACCCATCCTGTGTTCTGAAGGTTCATTGGAATGAGAGTTCAAATCCAGACCTATGTAGTAATACCTCATGTACATTTTCTAGTGTGTATGTCATAGGTTGCTTTTCCTCATTTCAACTACCTCACCTTTTGTTTCCTTTTTCTTTCTTTTTTTATATAATAACCAGTTGGAACATGCATATGTGCAATATATGCACATGTCAAGGAGTATTTGCATCTGTTAAGAGCTGTAGTCTTAAAAGTATAAGTTATCTGTTAGAAGGTGGTAATCTTAAAAGCAAAGGCTAAGATAAGAGAGTCAAATAATTGTATTAATGCCTTGTATGTCACAAATGAAGGTAATAATCTTTTGTCTTTTTTTTTCTGTCACCCAAACCCTTATTTCTGTCTTTTATTTTATGTTTATTTTATTTTTTGTTTTATTTTATTACATGTCATCAAAATGTGTCCATGTCATCCATCTGTACCACATCAATAGATGCTCCACAGCACAGCAGGGTAGGCCTGCTACATAGGACCCATATACCCCCCTCCATCAGTTCCAGCACCATTGCCCATCACGTCTGGGAGCCGACCTGCAGCAGGACCTGGTGCTACCCTCCAGGAGCAGAAGCAGAAGTGGTGATTTTAACACCCGCACTGAGGTGCCAGGAATGGTACATAGGGTTGTGCCCTGCACTGTTGGTGCAAGGCTATGTCAGTTGGAGAGCCTGCTTTCCCTCATTTTGTGCAGTAATAGGAGGAGGAGGAGAAGGAGATGTTAAGTACTCCAGCCAGCATCGGAGTGAGGTGAAAGTGATGAAGTTCTAGTGGGTGAGGACTCGATTCTCGCTATCACCTAGCTTGACAACCATGGGTTCTAGACATCCCCACCCTCAACCAAGTCACGGTGTCCCCAAACTTTTGTGTCCATCACCATCCCTGGCTCTTGTCTTGTTTGTCATGTCTGTCTGCAATTGCTTCCTCATCTACCCAGCTTACCTGACCCAGACATACCTATGTCCCTTCCCCAACATTCTTCTCTCTCTCTCTCTCTCTCTCTCTCAAGAAAAAAAGATTGTCCCATACATAGCTCCACATTTTGAACACATATCTTCTTGACACACCTGATTCTGTCTATTTGGCTGTACAACATTATTGTGTTGTAGTCACCCCTTCTCTGGAGATGGTAGTCAAATTCAGTTAATATTTTGCACATATGTTCACTTTACACTCTTAAAGAAATTGATAGCTATGCTTCTTTCCTACCACCCTCCTGCTCATTCCTGCCCTGCTTTCCCTTTGTTCTTCCCCCACTTGATCCCCATTAGACCACTGTCCTATCTACTACAATTCTTTTCTTTAATGCATTATTGTGTGATGGTGTTCATTGTGCACAAATGCACAATGGTAACACAAAAGTAGTTTTAAAAGTGCGAAAAAAAACCCAATAAAAACCAAAGGAGCTGACAACCGTAACAAAAACTGTTTTACTTAGCGCTTTCTGTAAAATCAATGCTTCACCTTCTTCAGATAAAAAACAAGTCAATTAAGGCTGTTTAAATATTCTTACACAAAATAATTAACAAATTAATTAACCATCTAATTGACAATTAACTTAAATAACATTCAAAAAAATTAAAAATAAAAGGCACAATCCATGTATACTCAATATTACAGTCATAGTAATAAAACCTTTTCAAAAAGATTTTAAAAAGATTTTAAGTAACAACTCCAAAAACCTCTATAGTCACAAATATATAATTAGAACCAAAAAATAAAACAAAACATACATAGTCAGATATGCAAAAAATGCAATAAATAGTGTATATATTTAAATGCAACTTAAGAAAGTAGTATTTGTGCAACTAAAAAATGTATATACCTTTCATCGTCTCAAAGTTAGCCATTTAAGCACACATTTAATGGATATCTGTTCATTGAGACCAGGGAATGCATAGGCAGTTGTTCTAATCTGCCACATTAGCTCGTCAATTTCCAATAGGAGTTGCCACGGGCCACCTCTTAGGTCTGGACATCTACGATGTAAAACTACAAATTTAAAACAATGATCCGAGAACTCAGATATATGTTTTGCCAAGGCGTTGTTCATATCCTTTTTGGTAATGGCGTAGTTGTGCTCCTATACACGCTGTTTTAGTTTTCTTTCAGTTTTGCCTATATAAAAGGCAGTACACTGATCACATATCGCGGCATAAATCAAGGCTATATACTTTAGCTTGAAGTGTTGAGAAATACAATTCAAACAGTGAAGGGCCAATCACAGATCCCTGGGGTTTGCCAATACTGACAGCTGTACAGGTACAGGTTGATTTACCAGCTTTTACATGATGTATTCTGTCAGTGAGCCAATTGGTTACCTATCAACAGATGCAAGGTTTAATCCCCGCCATGGAGGTTTTCTCAGTGACATTTGTGTGTGTGTGTGGGGGTTGTGTCAAAACCCTAGGCCAGATCACAATAGGCACTATGCACTGTCTTACCTTTATCCAGGCCTATCACATGGAATTAATGGGCTGTGACAGCATCACAGATCACCTATGGTGTGACTCACCACATACACCTTCCTGGTATGGTTGACTACAAATTTTTAACACACACTCCACATGGCCTTTGTTTCCATACAAGGGTGTACATCAACATGCATCCACCTGAGTTAGGGAGACAGCACCTGATGCATGCGTGTATAGAGACATCCTAACTCTCCTCAGCTGTGAGGTCATACGCAAGTAATATTCCAGGTATGTGCAACAGACCTGTGTGAGTTGTTAATGCTACATCAGGTCCATTACATCTGATAGATGTCCTCAAAGAGGTCATTGAGGGCATACATGATGACAACAGTATCATATTGTGGAATGTGAACAGGTGAAGGCATTTGACATACATCCACACTGAGGCATTCAATCAACGCTGCCATATGTGGCCATAAACAGCTATATCACCAAATGGGTAAACTGCTGTATGACATACATTTCATCTCACTTTGTTGACATGTGTGATGTGACCTATATCTCTGGTCCAGTGATCTGGTCAGTATATCAGGAGTGTCTGCTAGGCCCTCTCCTGCCCATTAGTTAGGTGATGGACATCACAGATGACATACACATGCTGTGTCCAAACAGCTGCCTGATGGACTACACCTTGTGGGCAATAATTTACTCCAACTGTGATATTAGTATAATACAGACAGTATCAACACATACCAAAAACTGCTGCCACAGTCATGACAACACCTGCACTGACAAGAAACATGGAGGGATTTGTTGAATCAGGAAACAAACACACCACCCAAGTATAATGTGGACCACATCCTATAATCAGACCGATAGGTATGTGACCTGTGTCCTGGGGTAGAGGGTAAGTGGTACATCCTCCAGCATGTGGACTCAGTGATGACTACTCCCTTGAATGCAACACACGTACTGTGTATGGGAAGGACATCGACATCTGAGGCCATAATACCTTCATGATTCCCAGCCTTCATCACACCAATAACTGTGTACAACGTACCCTTCTTCATGTACCTCCCTACAAATCTTCCAGTGATGTATAACTGAAATGTACCACATTTGTCACAGTATGCTGTAACACAGATTATTGGTCATACCTAGGTATTCTTTCTGTGGAATATACATGACTGTCTGATGGTGCAGAACATCAATCAACTTGTTATACCAGATGCATGTGTGCTACCTGTTCTCCTTATGCACACACTACATACATAGGTGTTTGACAGCATTAATGGCATGCATCTCTTTTGTGACAGTGTGGATTGTGTCATATATATATAGTTTTGCCCATACTGTCATATAAAAGTATCGCAGTGTCTCTCCTAACAAATCCTATCGATAGTACAGTGCAAGGACAGTGTGCATGGTTACCCTCATAGAGTGTGGCTGTATCATAATAGTTGTTCGTGTGTGTGTGTGTGTATGTGTGTGTCTGTGTGTGTGTGTGTATGCTCATCTCTTATCACTCCACAACACATATGTTATGTCAGAGGCATGGGATTAGTGGTGGTATTATTATGATATTGTCTATGATTGTGATTGCTTTTTGTAATGTTTTCCATGATCCTTTACCTGTGGCCATCTTGCTGGAGACCTCTGCCTTAGAGTACACTATTATTCAGGCATATCAGTTTGCATGGCTTCACAATATGCACCCTACTCCAACTGTATGTCAGATCCCTGATAAATGTCCACTGCATTAGTCATGTAGGGATGCTTATCTCACACAGATATCCTCCCCATTATGTCACCTTATGTGACAGGCACAGCACATTTTCGCTGTACAGTCTGTACTGTACCATTTGGTTATGTGCTTGGTGTTGCTGCTACAACCATCTTTCATTGGCATGCCCTCCTCTGCTGTACATGAGGGAGTTTCATCTGTCCTCTTTCCCTGTGTTCATTTCTACAATTCATCCGTGTGTGCCTATTCAATATGCACACTTCTCCTGTGTGATCATTTTACATGGCAGTCGCATATCCTGTTACAGATAATTAACACAGCTTCAGTAAAGAATGCCATGAATGGGATATCACAATACTCTGCAGTGTAGGTACACTGTCCTGTACTGAGTTTGAACTATATACTTCACAGCCATACCTCTCTACTGTCCAGATATTCACAGGATGTCCAGATGTTTTCCTTATCAAAGCTGTGGCTTTCTGCCATATCACAGGGATGATCTGTGGACTGATGTGACCCACTATTACTTAGATTTGACTGCATACCTCTCAACTGTCCTGATTTGTGCAGAATGTCCAGTTTTTGTCTCATATCTGTAATATTTTACTCATAACATTTTTGTTTTCTGGCAAATCATTGGCATGTCATTGCGGTGTGGAGTCAAAAACTGATGACTGACATTTGAGTTCCAGACTTCATACTCTTCAGAAAATTCATGCTAATGTATAACCTATTTATTCTATCAACTTCCTAAGTTTGGAAGTGCAATATTAAATATCTGTCCCTATTTTTGCGCCTTTCTCCCCACATTATGTATGCCTTTAATCGCATATCGTGCTCAAAGAGGATGACAGGTATGTTTGAATTTCATTCTACCACATGTCTGTGTGACATCTATGGCAAATATGTCCCTATTTCTGGTTAAATGTCCCCACATTATGTTGGCCTTTATGGAGATATGTTGCACTAAGATTCTCAGTTATCTGTGAAGCCCTGGTGGTCATTGTGGTATTTCGCACAAATCCGCAGACTGTAGGTGCTGTGGTTTAAACAAAATTGCATTCACATTTGCTTACATGGTTTCCTGACCAACAACACTGTTGTAATCCACAAAACTGAACTTAGGCGCACCCAATATCATTAATATGCATTGCGCGCTGCCTCTCGTTGTGCACCGTCGAGCTAACATGTAAAGTCCGTGTAGGCTCCATGCAAAGCCTACTTGGAGTTTATTAAATCCTGGGGTTATATTATACATCCCTCAAAAGAGTTTCTTATGTAAAGGGGGTTGCCACTTACATCAAATGAGTCCTACCAATGTTTGTTCAATTTTGAGGAGAACAAGAGCATTCTACAGATTTCCAAGTATCTAAATGTACAAAATAGCATCAGAATGGCTATTTATGACAAGACTGTACAATGTCCATTACAGGTGTAGAACCAGTGATGTCTACTGTGTATCACAGATTCAGCAGAAGGTAGGGAACTATGATGTGGTCAAAACAGAACTTATCTAAACAATCCTGTCTTGGCTTGTGATTTAATGTGTAGTTGCCTGGTAAGAGAAGTTTTATTTGAAATTATATTTTATTTCTTACCACTGTTTTTCATTGTCTATAGGAAGGAAAGGATAGCTTGTAGACAAGATTTACTTTGATTTATATTTTGTTGTTTTGCCTTTAATTTTCACTGTTTGTTGTTAGAAAGGGATTGGCTTTAGACAGCCAAAGTCTAGGCAACCTAAGGGACTTAGTCAACTATTAAGTCACACAGACTGCAGAGAGGACAATCTAAAGCTTATACAAAATAGTCCTATCTTGGTTTGTGATTTAATGTAGAGTTGCCTGGTAAGAAGTTTTATTTGAATTTATATTTTATTTCTTAACGCTGTTTTCACTGTTTATAGGAAGGAAGGAACAGCTTGTAGACAAGAAGATTTACTTTGATTTATATTTTATTGTTTTACCTTTAATTTAAACACCCAAATGTGAATCAAACATTTTATTTATATAAAGAGTGATTTATGGACTATCTGTTCATTAGAAACATAGGCACCAGACCAGGGGGGAATATCCATACACTGGCCCAAGTTGTACTTAAATATAGATAGGGAGGAACTCTGCTTCAAATGGATGGGGAGCCTGTTCCAGAGAATGGGAATTATCTGAGAAACATATCTGTCTTGCCAACGTGTCCTATTTATACCACATGCACAATTTAAGTATTTTAGCCTAGTAGTTCTTATGCTGTTTTTTGCAGATGTACAAAAGGTACATCAAAATAGGGTCCAGGCATGCCTTGCATGCCAGGTAAAGATTAGCCTTATAAGTCTGCATGACACAGTAAAGAGAGAGGGCTTTGAGGTGATCAGTTTAGGACATTGTGTTCACGTCCTGTATTATTTTTGCAAGGAATGTTTGTGGAGGAACCAATTATTGAATGTGTCTGGTCAGCTACATACTGAAAGAGGCATTTTATTTTGTGATCAGTTTGATGAGAACATGCCCTTGCTTATATGTTGAGCAACATAGAAGGATTTTCTTACTGCCTTGGACACATGTTGGTCGAAGGCTAGGTTACTTTACATCTATTTGGTCAATCAACAAAGGTTTAATTGCACTAATTAGGTTATTGGTAAGGTTATATTTCTTGACAAAAACGTACTGGTTGTATGTCAGCATTAAATTTTACATTGTGGTTGCTGGTGCTGTATCTATGTGAATAAACATTGTGGTTTGCATTGGGAATGGCTATCTGAGTGCTTTTTGGGATTTATAGGATATTATCTACATGAGTTGCCAGATCCCTGACTAATGAATCAACTTTTAGGGATGTTTTATTGATTATATAGTTATCTGGGGTGACCAATTTTCCAAAAGGCAGTAAAATGCATTTCTTGGTATTGAGCACAAAGCCTTTGTTTGTTTTAGACCTTCTTGAAGGGTGTTCTTATCCTAGGGGGATTCAGTGACTGCTCCCAGTTTGCAATCATCTGCGAACTTGGTTATCCAGAAGCTTTTGACATTGGCTTTGACATCCGAGAATTGAATGCCAAAGAGGAATGGGCCTAGCACAAAGCTCTGGAGGGCCTCCACTGGTGACCAGACTCTTTGTGGAGGTGGCCTCACCAATTCCAACCTCTTGAAATCTATCAGTGAGCAAGCTAGCTATTCTGCGTGTTATAAAGGGGTGTATACCTAGTTCTGTAGGTTTGCTGATAATGCAGTAGGATATTGTCATGAAACTGAGGTTTGCAGGTTATGTCACAGAAAATAATAAACAATACCATTTTCATTAGAGTGATAATGTCCCTTACATTTCCCATCTGTTTTTGTTATCTGTTTACCTACAGCATTACAGTTCTTAACTATCACAATATCATGCTTTTCTTACTAACCATTAAATTCCTAACTGCCCTAGCCAAGTCTTTCATTCTACTGTCCCTTAGACAGGAAACTACTATATTTTGGGTAACAATTCCTTTGGTCCCCTCAGCAAGGAACACCTATGATCAAGATCTAAGGGGAATACTGAGATACTCCACTAATACTTTCCAAAGCTATGGGATAATCGACTCTCTCGAGTATCTGACTTAAGTTATTCCTCCCTGTACCTCACTTTCTACATTTCTTACCAAGGCTCTTTGCCTCTTTTTTTCCTTCCTTTCTTTCTTTTTTTCTACCTGAACAAATCACCCTCAGCAGTTTCTATCTCACTCCACAATATTTTATTATTTGATGCTAGGTTTTTACTAGTAACAGTTTTTTACTCAGTTGATAGGATCATTTTATCAATCCTATCTCCAGCAACAATTGCATTGTCAACACTCTTTTAGGCATTATGAGAGAACCTGCTAAAAAATATACATTTATTCCCACCCTCAGGTGTATTGCCCTTTACATATACAACCTCTGCCATAGGGTCACTGGTGACACCATTCACATCAGATTGATAATCATTATCTGAAATAGAGGCTGTAATGTCAGCAACACAAAATCTTATTGACATTTTCCACAGGTAACATGCCATCTCACTTGTTACCTAAATACAGATATCAGATGTTAGCAGTTCCCTTTTACCAAAATGTTGTTGTTTGTCTTTCGGCTTTTTCCCAGTAAGGGGTCGCCACAGCGGAACTCCGGTCTGCAAATGATTGTCGGTAGATTTTAATGAAATGCCGAGATGCCAGCTCGACGCCCAGCCTTCAACAAAGGCACGCCCATTTACGCACACATGTCTTTTGAACGCTACCCAACCACGGAGAGGACATGCAGACTCCACACAGAACACACTCCCAAGCCAAGCCGGGAATCGAACGGGAGAACCTCTTGCTGTGAGGTAACAATGCTACCGCTCTACCACTGTGGAACAAATGTTAACAATTGGAAAAAATATGTGGACTTATACTGTCGCCCATGTTTGTTTGCCTACCAATTTCTAAGCTGGAAACTTTTGGTAGTACATCTGACAAGCACACTTATTATTTTCCAAATCCCAAACTTTCAAAACATTCGTATGCATTTTAAATTGATAACAAAGTGTTGGATAACACAACTCCATTAAGTCCTCCAGATAAAATTCATCCATCTCATCCATGGTCATGTAAACAATAATGTATTGGCTGCCAATTAACACAGGTCTATCATCTCCCTCTTGAGATGCAAGGAAGAAGAGCTCTTTTCTTACCAGACATTTTGATGTTATGGAACTTCATAGGCAGTATTCCTTACCATTCTCTTCTGGGTGAGTTAAATATGTCCCTCTCTGACTCTGTTGGCTCCTTGAATCTCCACTAGCATACCCACCTTCAACAATCACTTAGAAATATGTGGAGTCAACAGAAAAGTAGACAAACTGCTTCTTCATAGTCCTTAAAATGACTAGAGGATAGACAAAAACAAATTATCAAAAAAAAAAAAAAAAAAAACCTCTTTAAGGCACTTTCTTGTACCACAATCTCCTTCCTGCCCTTTTATGATTTCATTACATTCATTATGTTAAAAACAGTTTGTGCTTTTCAAGTAAGGCTGCAGGAGCATTTACTCGATGGTTCAAATGGTAACACAAATAATGCTTTTGCTAAATATTTTATTTAGTCTCATTATAAGAATAACTACTTTAGATTTAATTTAGTTTAAGATGCAGAGTAATATTTCATTTGAACCTAAGTAAAAGATGGGCTGGAGGGCAGAATCAAAGTACTTAAAAAATAAATACTTTCTATATTATTGAATATGACACTAGTTTTTAGGAGAATGAACCTAGTTTTTTTGATGAAGCCATTTTTCAACTAAGGTAACAAAGTATTTATATCAATTAAACTTTATATACTGAATGTTTATGAATTTATTGATTCAATGAAATGTGTAATATGATGTGAAAATAGGTACTAATGGAAAATATACCCCTTAAAATGATGTTCTAATGTTGCTTGATATGGACTTCAGAGCAGATTGTTGGAGGTATTTAAAATCCTCTGAGAAGGCAGTAAGCTGAAATGTGACTGTTTTTTTTTGAATGCAGTAAATAAGTTGAATTATACCTTGGTTGTCTTTTTGTTTTGAACTGGAAATTGTTCACAGTGCTTTCATGTTTGGGCATTTAGTGCTTCCAGTATTTGTTGCAAATCAATGCAGATATGATAAAATATGATCTGATGTTGTTAATATTCATTCATTCCTTACATGTGGGTTCAGAACCAATCCTCAGTTCCAACTCGGCTGTTTACCAAGCCAGTGTCAGCTAGAAAACTCTTGAGCTAAGCTTTATCCGTAGTGCCCTTCTCCATATTACCTCAGATCTCGTTTGCTGCGTATAAAACAAGATGTGCCAGACAGCCTCTCAGCTTAGTGTTTATTTTTTCGATAAGTTCTGAGGAATTTCTTTCTAAAAAGACCTTTTTTTATACTTTTTTGTTGAACCCTTTTCCCTAGTGCCCTAATTTCTACCAGTTGGTAATTCTTGTACCAGTGTTGGTACTTTTCCCTTCCCGGTTCAGTAGTCTTTTTGTACCATAGTTAGTACACCCTCTGTTCTTACACTTTCTTTCTTACACTTAAGAATTGTGTTGCCTTTCTTGTTGTGGATTATTATTATTACTATTATTATTGGATTGTGTGATTTCCTGTTTGGGAATTATTATACTCTTGATGTGGAAAATATGTCAGAAAAGAAAATGACTGCCGGTTTTAAAAGATGTGGCAAATGTGACAGGAAAATGCCAAATGTAGACAGTCATGTATCTTGTGTATACTGTTTAGGGGTTTCTCATTTATTGGAGAAACACCCTTGTAATATTTGTAAGACTTTCAGTTCCCATACTATCGCGGAATGCAGAAATAAACGTATGCTTGCTGGTTTATTAAAATCTCCCTTTGTGGAGTCAATCTCTGAGACTGAGGCTTCACACCCCCCTCCAATGAAAGATGATAAAAAGTGGAGTAAGTCCCTTCCAGCTTGTCCTCATGAGATGAAATTATTGGAACCAAGACCTAAGGTTCCAAAGTTATCACAAAAGAGTCTTCGGTTCCAAGGCCGAAATCCTCGGCTTCGATCTCGGCTCCAAAAGAGACAATTTCATCAGCGCCATCTATTCCATCAGCACTGACTGCATCATCTGCTGTGATCACTTCAACTGCACCATTAACTTTGTCTTTGGCACCGACTACGTCATATGCTCCAATCTCTACGACTTCGCCAACTTCGGCATTGACAACCACTATGAAAATTGCCTTGGCTCAGACACATCTCTTTGTACCAACAATAGTCACTCCTGAACCAGTATTTTCCCTCCCTGAACTTCATATTGGTCTTTCGACCTCAGCTCAGAGAGATGAACTTCCCAGGACCAGATATTCCCTGTTGGTGGACCCCTTCTATAGACAGCCGTAATGTCCTTTCCTTGAACACCCCAGTTTCACCATCTGGGTTATCTACCCATTCCTCTAACAGCCTGCCAGAGTTAGATGTAGTGAGACTGGTGGATTTGCACCTTGGTTGTCTTTTTGTTTTAAAATGGAAATTGGGCATTTAGTGCTTCTAGTATTTGTCACAAATCATTGCAAATATGATAAAATATGTTCTGTATCCCGTGGTAGTGGTGCTGCAGTAGCATTGTCACCTCACAGCAAGACGTTGTTGCCTTCGATTCTCAGCTAGAGCGTCTTTTGTGTGGAGGCATGCGTGAATGGGTGTACCTTCGTTGAAGGTTGTGCATCAGGGCTGGTAACTCGGCACATAAAAATCCACTACCAAATATTAGCGGACCTGAGTTCCGCTGTGGTGACCACTAACTGGGATAAGCCGAAAGACACAACATTTGCTAAAAATGTCATGTAATGAAACTTTACCTCAGGACTGGTTAAATGATGATTTGCAACAAAAGACAGTAATGTAGACAGCTCATGACAAACCTCAAAACCTCATAGAGTGAATTTTTATCCTCCTTATGAAAATAAGGAATCCAATTAAACCTGAACTGCTGAAAAACTACTTGCATAAGTTAAATAATGGCTTGGAGATGTTTGAGAAAGCTTTGACATCATGAAATTTAAATAAAATACAAGGTGTCCTTAAGTATTATAAAAAATATGAAATATTTGAGTGGCAATGCCTGCAAAAAGGGACATCAGAAGTCTTGGCTTGGAAAAATGTACAAGTCATTATTAGGGGGTGTAATATTTGTCAGCATGGAAGGAGATGGTCAACAGACCATGCTGCTTTGCCAGGAATGCTCTGCACCTCTCCATGCTAAGCTTTTGAATATTAGCTAAAACATTGTCCTTCCTCATATTGCTTTTTTAGGCAATACTAAAAAAGTACTTCTGACATAGCAAATCAAAACCAAGAAAATCTAAAGGGGTTTCTGCTCAATGCAAGGAGTCTAAACAAGAAACTTCACTCCCTACAAGCTCTCCTCACCCTAGACAATGCTGATGTCTGTGCAGTCACTGAGACATGGTTTAAAGACATGAAGAGCACACCAACAGTACAAGCCTATAATGCCTTTCACACATTTAGAACAACAACTACTACACAGACAGTGGCTAAAGATGGTGGTGTCTCAATTTACATCAGTAATAAATATACCTCAATGCTGGTCAAACAGGACAATGCATGTAAGCTTCTCCATGTCCAAATGACCCAGGCAACCAATAACATATATTTAAATTTATTGGAAACACTCGCCATGCAACCCAATACCATATTCATGGGTAACTTTACTTACCCCACTATTAATTGGGAAACATATACGACATCAAATGTGCAGGCGCAGAGAGCCCTACATTTTGTTAACTCAAACTCCCTGGACCAGATTGTCAGTACATCAACCAGGGGTGCAAATATACTTGATCTGATCCTCACTAATATGGAAGAATGCTGCACCTCACCCCCCCACCCCCAGTGTAATGTGTTCTCTGGTAAGGTCAGACCATGAAATGGTTTACTTTGAAGTAAAAATAAAACCTGGAACCACAGTTAGCCCTGTAATATTCAAGAACTACTCTAAGGCTAATTTCCTACTCTTAAGTGATAACCTGGCAAAATTTCAAGCCCCCATAAACCCTGAGAACACTGCTGCCTATGCAGAACTGCTCACAGAAACCCTATACAATCATGTTAATAGCTGCACTAAGACTGTTGTTCCCACCAAGGAGAAGTACAAAACTTACTTAAAAGACAAGGCATCCTGGTGGAATCACATCAATAGGCTGTGTAACAGAAGAAGGAAAATCATGGTAAAAATTAGGAGGTGTAGCACCCAGCATGATAAAAGCACTCTCATCAAACTAAACAAACAACTTGGAGGACAAATAAAGTCTACCAAAGGCATATTTGAGGCAAATTTGGCATCCTAGGCCAATGACAGCCACAAGGGATTCTTTAGCTATGTCTGCAAACTCAAAGGCAATACAAAAGTTTGTGCGGACCTCATTGTTAGTGGAGCCAGCTATACTGAGCCAGAAGAAGACAAAGAGGAAAAGTAGAAAAGGAGATCAGTAATGGAGAAGTTAAACAAATAGAAACTGAGGTTATGGAGTACCTGCTATGTGAAGGATTCAGTGTAGAAAATCTAATTCAGAAAGCACCACAGCAGGATAAAGCAATGGGCATCCAAATTAAGGAGAAACCAATGGAATGGGAAGCAATAGGTCAGTTTCCATATGAAGACATTTTGGAGCCTTCCCCAGGAAACCAGTATAAATGTTCACTTGAAGCTGTTCAGCAAGGTATGGAACAAGAAACTGTGGCAACTCTGATACAGTCAGTGATGAGGTGTGATAGGCCAATGAGTTCCCATATGACAGTGCAATGGAGGACACAGGTTGAAACTGAAGAGTATGTGCCACAGGAAGAAGCTATATAACTTACTACAGAATGCCCACAGGAAAAGGAGAACAAAAAATGCGCCGTCAGTTTAGAAGAAAATGAACTAAGAGAAGAGTTGCTTGATATAATAGCAATAGATAGACATATTAAAATCAATGAAAGAAATAGACTGCAGAAGGTTAATAAAACCCCAAACATCAATAGTTTGATAAAACAAATGAACACAGTAATTAGGACTGTCCATAGAGATCCATGTGATATAATAGAAGTAATCAAGATATAGTACTATGCAACTAAATTAATAACAGATAAAGGTTCTACCACAAGAACACAGGGTAGCACAGGAAAGGAAGGCGAGAAATTGATTACCATCATGGAAGTATCAAATACAGAAAACTATAAATCAGTTATAGAAGAGAATAGAAGAGAGAACAGACCAACAGAAATACTCAGAAAAATAGATGTGATAAAAGTAATGCACAGTATTAAAACAGATCAGGACTTATCATGCACTATTGCAAATAACAAGCCAAAAATCTCAGCAGAGGCAGAAAATCTTAGAAGATATGCAGATAAATATAAAGGAAAAGTACAAAATAAGCAGTTTGTTAATGACTCCAAAAGGTTTTATAGAGAATTGGGAAACAAGGCAAAAGGAATTGAAAGATCACCCAATAAAGAAGAAAGAGATACAGTTTGGAGAAGTATTTATGAAGATCCTGTGGAACATGACAAAGATGTTAAATGAATAGAAGTAAAAGAAAGAATAAGAAGTTCAAAGGTACAGAATATGAAGTGGGATGAAGCAACAGCCAGAGAGATTGAAGCAAAATTAAGAAAAGCCTCTAACTGGAAAACCCTCGGCCCAGATGCAGTACCTAACTTCTGGATAAAAGTATTAACATCTTTGCACAAAGATTTAGTCATGAGTAATAACTATTTATAATGGCACCCCAAACACACCAACCTGGTTGACAACAGGAAAAACAATTTTCCTACTTGAGTGAACCTGCAAGTTATCCTAAAAATTATAGATCAATAACTTGCTTTCCAACGACATATAAACTATAGACTGGAATTGATGCAGACAGAGTTTATAGTCATTTAGAAGAAAACTCAATTATGGCAATAGAACAAAAGGGTAATGAAAGTCATATGGAACAAAGGCTCATCTCTTGCTAAATAAAGTCTTAATGGAGAACTGTAAAAGGGGAAGAATCCAAGTATGGCATGGATTGACTACAAAAAAAGCCTTTGACAGTATCCCACATTCATGGATAAAAGAGTGCTTAAAAATGTATAAGATACATCTTACACTGATAAATTATGTCACAGTGACCATGAAACAGTGGCAAACCACTTTGCAGTTAAACTATGATAAAGGACAAATTGTTATTCCAGCGATAAAAATCCAAAGGGGAATATTCCAGGGTGACTCTTTGTCACTGTTGCTCTTTTGCCTTGCCCTTAACCCTTTAGGCTGTCTGCTTAACAGATTAGGTCATGGCTATAAGTTGGCTCCCAGAAAGCAACAAAGTGTAAAGACTTCTCATCTTCTCATATTTGTTGATTTAAAACTGTATAGCTCATCAGATGAGGAACTGAAAGCACAATTGCAAGTAGTCAAAAGTTTTTCAGATGATATAAGAATGTCATTTGGTCTTGATAAATGAGCAAAAGCAACCTTTAAAACAGGAAAGTTCCAGCACCAAGAAAATATCAGTTTTGGACAAGAATGTGATACAGAAGAAATTGAGCAAGAGGGAGTGTATAAATATTTGGGAATTGATGAAGGATCAACAATAAAACATGAACAAATGCAAATAAAACTTAGTAAGGAATATTTTAGAAGAATTAAATTAATCCTGAAAACAGTGTTGACATCTAGGAACAAAATTCAAGCTATAAACCAGTTTCCTCTTCCTGACCTAACTTACAGTTTTGGAGTGATTGACTGACTCCAAAATGTGTTGGATAGATTAAATTGGAAAACTAGAAGGATGCTTCATGCTCATCAAATGATTTATAAAAATCAATGCATGCCAAGATTATTCCAGTTCTAAAGGAGGTATAGGTCTCCTTGAAATTGATTACATATATAGCTCTGCAATTGTGGGACTCTCTACATATCTGCTGACTTCACAAGACCCAAACATTCAGAATGTTTTGAAAAACTAGGAGAATAAATTTAACATGATTTCCCTGCTTAGTCTAGCAGAAGCATATTGGCATCAAGTGGGAATGGAAATCAAACCAGAAGTCGATAAAAATCAGGCAGCAACCGAATGTGCCAAAAAAACAAAAGAAAGAATATAAGGTGAAGGATCAGATGAGAAGGCAGGAAATGTTGAAAATGCATAACTATAGTTGCAAGTATAGAAAACTTCTGGAAGAACCTCATGTTGATCAGGATCGAACACAGGAATGGTTAAGAAAAGGAAAATTCAAACCAAAACATGAAAGGTTAATATTGGCACCCCAAGATAGTGGGTTTACAAAGTTGATTGAACATGTGGAGAAACAGACAAATGTAGGTTTTGTAAAACAGAATTGGAAACAGTCACACACCTCATTGCTCATTGTGACATTAGGCAGAAGGATTGTATACTAAAATGCATAATAATGTGGCAAGACTGTTGCAGTGGGGATTGTGCAAACATTATGGTATTGAAGTGGCTGAAAAACACTGGAAATATGAGCCACAAAGCATCATAGAAAATGATGGTCTACATTACATGGGATCACCCATTACCAATAGTTCAAAAAATAGATGTGAGAAAACCAGATATAGTGGTCCATGAAGAGAAGACAAAAGTAGCACTGATCATTGAAATTAGTTACACCCAATGACTACAGTGTCTTGCATACAGAGAGACACAAAGTCATAAAATATCAGGATTTGCAGGCAGAAATGAGAGCAATGTGGAAGAAAGATACCCAGACAGTTCCAATAGTAGTAGGAGCAACGGGTCTTATAAAGAAGCATCTACAATCATATTTAGATATGTTACCAATACATGTAACTCTGTATGAATTGCAGGTGCTACGAAGAGCACTTCTGGCTGACATCAAAGACTGAAACAAAACTAATTTTATGAACTTGAATCTTACTTTGACTTAGGAATGGAGTTCATTCCCGTCATGGTAATAGAAACCCAAAAGAGTTGTAGAAATTTTTAAAAAAGCCAGAAGATATAGCAAACCTACTGGCTCACAAATTCAGCTCTAACTTTACCCCTCACATCACCTCAACCTCCCCTCAGAAAATACCACCAAATATAACTCCCTAGGAGGAGTTGAGAAGTAGCATTCCTCATTTAGCTAGAAATATCTCTAGTTAGCTGGAGTGTTTGGCTTTCTTGCTGTACTCTGCTTGAATATTGATGATCTCTGTCTGCATTATACTTTTTCATGCACCCACTGAACTGATGTATTTGTAAAATAGTGGCTTTTGAGTTGCCCACCCCTATTATAAATTCAGTTCTTTTACATTAAGAAGGCTTGTAGTCTACACTGTTGTGGCAGGAGAGGTAGCTTACATCCTTTTAAGTTGGGAATTGCTGGTTGAAGACTTAGTGTGTCTGTTATTCTAAAATGCCTTAGTTCTGGTTTAAGCACTTTGGCTTCAGGCCAGTTATTTTACATTAAGAAGTTTTGTGGTCTGCACTCTTGAGGAAGGAGAGGGTAGCCTTTGCCCTTCTAGCTGGGAGTTGCTGGTTGAAGGCTTATTGTGCCTGCTTTTTGAACTTTTTTTTTTCCTGAAATAGTTGCAATTTGTGTGTTGTAGCATAGATTAGATTCAGACCTGTTGAATCTAGTTATGTTTGTATAACTTGAGCACTAAACCAGGCCATCTTTTGTTGGAGAGAGTTCCCATGATTGAAGGTTGCTGGACCAGGGCTCAGTTTTGACCTTTTTTATTGGCTAATTTATTTAAATCAGTTTGCTCTCATTTGCTACATAAGCATTGTGTTTGTGCTTGTTTGAGTATTGTGCACTGTTGGTGGGCACCATTGCCAATTATAGACACAAGCACTTCTACCTGCAAATTTTCCCTTAGTACTCTGCTGGTGCTCCATCTTGTGATTGTCCCTCACTGACAGGTGATGCATTCAGTGAAGTTCCTGAGATACCAGCACTTCCTGTCTTCTCCTTGTTTTCTGACCACATCAACTTACCTAGCATTACAGACAATTTCCCACAGTTTCTCCAGCCATCCTAATTGACATGGGCATCCTGAGGCAATGTAGCAATTGCCTCATGTACACTGACAACCCACTTCTTCTAGTCCACACAAATTTATTATGTGAGAGATGCATCTATATCATGAACCTAGAATCCAGGCTCTTGCACTCACCAGTCAGTTCATCTGATACTAAGAAGGTTGTTAGCATGCACACCTCACCTCTTGCACCTACCAAAACAACAACAAATAAACCTATATATGCGGAGGTCCTTATCAGAAGCTTACCTAAATGTCAGAGACCTCCCAAACACAAAGACAAGCACAATTCACATAATACATCCTTTGCAGAACATATAACATATCACACACCAGTTTCTCACCTGTCAAAACCTTAAGGCATAACACAAAAAACAAACATCTTAGTCATAGGCAAATCAATTGTGAGACACACAGAAGTACCTCTTACCAGGCTGGATAAGGAAAAAGTCACGGTAAGCTGTCAGGTGCCAGGATCTGCCACATCACACATGCACTTAAGTCTCTGGCACTGTTATGACTCAGTCATAGTCCATGTTGGTGAGAATTACTTGAGATATACCTTACTGGACTATATGAAGAGAGACATGACTGAGCTTTTTGTTTGTGTGTCTCAGGCAGGTATGTCTTTAACCTTAAGAAGCATTTTACCTTCACCTAAAATGATCCCTCAATACAAACAAAGAATTATTGACTTCAACAGTTGGCATACGTTCTGGTGTCATTCAAAGGGGATCCAGTATCTGTCAGCCTGGGATAACATGGTCGACAGACCTCAATGTTCTGCCAGAAATGGTCTTCATCTGTCACCCCTGGGATTTTGGTTACTGGCTAAGGCTCATGCCACCCCCATAGTGCCTTTTTTAGGCAGTGTCACAAGAACAACATTCCCAATGTAAAAATGCCCTCTAAAAACAACCTCAAGGTTATGTTACTAAACACTAGGAGTCTAAACCAGAAACTCCATCACTGGAAGCAGTCCTCACGTTGGAAGATGCTGACATTTGTGAAATCACTTATACTTGGTTTAAGGCTGTGGAGAGCACCCCAGCTATACCAGGTTACATTTCCTACCACATATTCAGACCAAAAACTGAAGGCATGAGACCTAAAGAGGTGGTGTATCAATAGTCATTAAAGATAAATACACCTCTAGATTGGTTAAACAACACAATTCCCTTGAATTACTTTAGGTGCAATTGACTGTAGGTAAGACCCTTCTTCATGTCAGTGCCAGCTGTAGGACCACCCCTCCATGAATCAGGGCATCCACTCAGCCTACAGGATTTACTTGAGTCAAGCAAGATACAACCAAACACTCTGGTTTTGCGTGACTTTAATTACCCAACCATTGACTGGATAAATTACACGTATTCTAACTCACTTGCACAAAGATTACTGGATTTTATTAATTCCAATGTCCTAGACCAGCTGGGTGACACACCTACAAGGGGCTCAGACATCCTGGATCTGTTGCTCATCAACATGGGGGACCGCTGCAGCACCCCCAGTGTATGGCCATCCCTTGGTGAGAGCTGACCACAAATCAGTCTCACTAGATGTAACTATAACACAAGACCCCCATTTAGCAACAGCTAGACTAAAAAACTTCTCCAAGGCCAATTACAACCTCTTATGTGACATCATAAATAGCTTCATAGCCCCTCCCTCCACTGAAGCAACAGACACCTATGTGTTATACACCATTGCTTTATATGAGCACCTGTACAATTGTATTGACTACCATGTCTGATAGAACCAAAGCAAGATCCTCAAGGAAAAACAAACCTGCCTGGTGGATAACTGCCATTAATTGGCTATACAGTAGGAGAAATAAATTGCTTTCGAAGTGTAGGAAGGAACGGTCTCAAAACTGGAAACACTCCAACTTAAACAAGCAAACAGGCCTCCTAGTGAAGCCCTCCAAAGCTAACTACAAATCCAAATTAGCATCCCTAACTAAGACTTGTGATGCCCTTGCCCTGGACCAGCAATCAAGGAGCCTCAGTCCTCCCCACTAACACCAGTGAGGGGCGTCTCATATAGGAGGAAAGGGTAACAAATACACACAGTAAAGTTCAATGTCCCTTAAGAGCACACAGAGATCACAGTCAGTCCGGGGCTGGTCGCTCCCTTGCTCTCCAGGTCCCTAATAAGACTCCCCACTGGCACAACTATAGGGTCCAGATCTCAGCCTACTGGGCAAGCTAAAACCTCCAGCACCCTCTCTGTCTAACCAGTGCTTTGTGTCCCTGCCCAAGTAGCTGACACACACACACACACACACACACACACACACACACACACACACACACACACACACACACACACACACACACACTCACACTTTGAGAAGAGTTTATACAACCACACAGGCACTCCTGGGAAAGGCTGGCACAGGTTCTCCAGCTGTGCCCTTTTTTCGCAGACTATATGGTAGTACCAGCTGCCACCACCCACTAATATTTATCAGTTACTCAAAGGCCCTTAAAAGGGTGTCCAATTATTAATGTGCAATATTATTATCCAATTGGTAGTATAGCCCAGGGCTAAAGCTATTGAAGTGGCTTTGTACAATTTACCAAAGGCATGCAAGTACTCTAAAGAGCTCAAATTTTCTCTACAAAAACAACCACAGTTGAAAGGGTTTAAAAATATTTAATAACAAATAGTCAAATCACAAGAAAATACTTTTTACTACACAGTGCTAGGCAAGAGTTCAGAGATCACAGAGAAATACTTAAAATAATTCAGTAGTGCAGTTCTGACATCACAGAAAAGCACTTAGTCTAAGCTTTCTAGTCTCTAGCTTTTTTCTAAGAGAAAACACAAGTCTAAGATAAACTTACATATAGAGCAAGACAGTGCTGCTGAGTTGGATGGTCAAGACAAAAATTCTTAATGCTCTGTGATTCTCTCTGTTTTTAAAATCACATTCCTGGTTTACATTACATAATTCTTCACACTTCCCTGGGTTACATTACATCATTCTTCACACTTCCCTGGGTTCCCAGGCTAACAGAAAATACATTTATATTCTTCACCTCTGGGCAGAAACCAGAGCAATAAAGGACATATATGCATACAAATTCTGGCCATTAACTCTGGCCTTAAAACAATAGGCAGGGTGCCTCACTCTAGACTTACTGGCTCTGAGTTTTAACATCAAAGGGCCACAACATGCTATACTTGGTCAGTAGAGTGCACTGTTGTTACATTTTTTCCAGTTCCACATGTAACACTATTTTTACCATTTAAGACAACAAGCCTGTGGTTTACATTAATATTTACAGATGACAGAATTATCTCCAAAATTCTATCTGGCTAGGCTGGCAGCCTTCACCTATCTTCACAAGAATAACCACAAAGCATTCTTTAATTACATCTGTAACCTCAAAGGTAAGGCCCAGATTTGTGCTGAACTCATACTTAATGATACTGCATATACAGAATCTGTGAATATAGCAAGCCTGCTGGCTGACAGATTCAGTGAAAAGTTCACTTCCCTGTCCCTGCCACATATACCCCAAAACATCCCCAACACCTGTCCCCCACCTAGTATCTTCCAGGAGCAGGTCTTTAACACCCTCTCCAAGGCTAAAAACACAACCTCTATGGGACCAGACAAGATCCTGGGCTGTGTTCTACACGAGTTAAAACAGGAATTAGCAATACCATCAGGCACGCTTTTCAGTCACAGCCTAAGCACTGGCTTTGACCCAGTAGAATGGAAAACCGTTGTCCCAGCAGAATGGAAAACTGTCATCCCTTTGCACAAAGGTGGTGCATCCACGAACCCCAGTTACTATAGACCCATTAGCCTGACCAGCCTTATCTGCAAGGCCATGTAATGAATCTTCATGGACCTTATTAAAGATATAGGAACTCTCCAAATGCTCGACCCTGCCCAGTTTATCTTTGTCAAGGGGAGATAATGCCTGTTAAATTTGGTGGACTTCTTGAAGATACAAAATCCCTAGACGAGGGCAAAAACTCTGCATACAGCCAACATAGACTTTGTCAAGGCATTTGACACAACCCCCCACTCCGGCATCATTGATAAACTCACCCAGCTGGGTATCAACCCATATATAGTCAGATGGGTTGCAAACTGGCTCACTGATAGAACTCGTATGGTCAAAATAGGGGACTCCATCTCCTCCAGTAGACCTGTAACCAGTGGTGTTCCACAGGGATCGGTTCTGGAACCCTTACTGTTTGGAATCTATTTTTCTGAAGTACAGGATAAAACTAAAGGACTGTGGCTGACAAAGTTTGCAGATGACTGCAAACTGGGAGTAATCATTGAAACCCCTAGAGATGTTGACATCATGCAAGAAGATCTTATGCAGATTAATGACTGGTGTCAAAGTCATGGTCTTAAACTTAATACAAAAAAATGCATTATCATCCCCTTCAGCAAGGGTTCTGTTCCTGCAAACTACCACATCAATAGCAATACCCTAAGCACACAGTCAGTGGTGAGAGATCAGGGCACACAGGCCAACAACAACCTTAACTTTGACCACCATGTCTCCACAGTGGTAAGAAAGGCATTTTATATTGCTCATCTCATAAGTAAGGGCATTGCCTCCAGAAAAAAAAGAGGTTATAACCCCCCTGTCCTCCTCCCTCATCAGGCCAATAATAAGAGTACAATGCTCCCTTTGGTTTGCTCCTTTCCAAACACCTGCAGGAATTGGAGAGACCACAAAGGTTCCTTACAAAGAAAATTCAGGGTCTTCAAGATCGGACTTATGTGGACAGACTGAAGTCATTGTCACTTTACTCTGTGTCATACAGACTGCTCAGAGGTGACCTGTGCCTTGCATATAGAGCAATCTCTGATTCAGCTTTAATGGAAATGCTGCACATTCACAAGTCAAATGGTACACAGGTCACTTGCTCAAAGGACCTTAACCTGGTACATGACATCAACAGAATTTGCTGGAAAGACAGATTTGTCTCACAGAGGTTGCCCTACGTTTGGAACAAGCTTCCTATTCATGTTAACAAAGCTCCTCCTTGGCTCTATTAAAGCACAATTTGGATGATTGGATAGGTGACCAGCAATTCACCCTGAGGGTTCCACCTGTGTCCCTCTTAGACAGGGGCAATAATTTCTGACTTTAGTGTCTGCTTGAACCAGACACCCTTGGGAATAAGGGTTGAACTTGGCTTGGCTTGTAAGGACCCTGGGTCCATTAGTCTAGTAACATTCTATGATCCTACTATCACAAGGGACCAAGTCCTCAATGCTCTGTTTAAGGCCTAGGAGACTTTACGAATGGGCCCAGAGAATATCCCAGAATGCTTTCTAAATAGCAAGAAACATGACCTATCAAGCCCTCTAGAATGGTTATTTAACTGTAACCTCCAAACAGGTTTTATGCCTCATGAATGGAGAACAGCAACAGTCATCCCTGTGCAAATATCTAGGCCATGTACAGACCCTGGAAACTACAGACCCATAAGTCTCACTTTCTCATATGGAAAGCCATGGAAAGAGTTATCATGGAAATGATGACACAGAAAACCTCCAGACCCTGGACCCACCCTAGATTGGTTTTGTCTAGGGCAGGTCATGCCTACTCAACCTGGTAGACTTCTTTGAGAAGGTCATTAAAGCAATGGATGAGGGTGAAACAGTTCACACCACCTACCTTGACCTGGCCAAGGTATTTTAAACTATACCAACCACAAAATAATAAAATAAAAAATGTATAAAACAACGAGGCTGCAGACCCTCAGATAATCTTTAATAAACTCTGTAGTGCTTCAGCAAAAAGCCTTCAAGGAGTAAAACAATGAAAAATATAACCTTCACATTTTTTATACATAAAAAACAACAAAAAAGTTAAATAATGAAACAGTTACATGTAATTAGTCACTAATTAACTCTTAAGGGTACCATATTTATCCCATGGATAAATATTCAAAGGGGATATTCCAGGGTGACTCTCTTGTCATCGTTGATATTCTGCCTTGCCCTTAACCCATTAAGCTATCTATTTAACAGCTTAAGCCATGGCTACAATTTGGCTCCTAGAAAATAACAAAGTCTAAAGACTTCTCATCTTCTCTTTGTCAATGATTTAAAGCTGTATAGCTCATCAGATGAGGAACTGAAAGCACAGCTGCAAGTTGTTAAAAAATGTTTCAGATGATATTAGAATGTCATTTTGGGCTTGATAAATGTGCAAAAGCAACCTTTAAAACAGGAAAACTGCAGCATCAGGAAAACATTAGTTTGGGACATGAATGTGATATAAAAGAACTTGAGCAAGAGGGAGTGTCTAAATACCTGGGAACTGATGAAGGATCAGCCATAAAACACGAAAAAATGTGAATAAAACTTAGTAAGGAATACTTCAGAAGACTTAAATTAATCTTGAAAACAGCATCAACGTCTAGGAACAAAATCCAAGCTATAAACCAATTTGCTTTTCTTGTCCTTACTTACAGTTTTGGAATGATTGATTGGCCCAAAAATGTGTTGGATAAATTAGCTATTAAAACAAGTAGGATGCTTCATGCTCACCAAATGATCTATAAAAATCAGTGCATACCAAGATTATATATTCCACATTCCGAATGAGAGATGGGCCTGATTACATGTACAGATCTGCAATCGTGGGACTTCACTCATCTCTGCTGATCCCACAAGATCCAAACTTAGTGAAAGTTTTGAAACATGAGGAGAATAAATCTAAGATGACTTTTCTGTTTAACCTAGTAGAAGCATATCACTGTGAAGCAGGAATGGAAATCAAACCAGAAGTAGATAAAAATCAGGCAGCAACTGAATGTGCCAAAAAACAAAAAAAAAAATAATATAAGCTGAAGGACCAGATGGATAGGCAAGAAATGCGGACAATGCATAAATATAGTTGCAAGTATAGAAAACTTCTGGAAGAACCTCATATTGATCAGAAACGAACACAGGAATGGTTAAGAAGAGGTGAATTCAAACCAAGAGATGAAAGGTTAATATTGGTGGCTCAAGATAATGGGCTACGTACACGATGGTTTACAAAGTTCATTGAAAACAGACAAATGTAGGTTTTGTGAAACCAAACTGGAAACAGTTGCACTCCCTCGTTGCTGGTTGTGACATACTAATGGCAGAAGGACTGTATACTGAAAGGCACAGTAATGTGGCGAGACTGTTGCACTGGGGATTGTGCAAACATTATGGTTCTGAAGTGGCTGAAAAGCACTGGAAACATGAGCCACAAAGCATCATAGAAAATGATGAAGTCTACATCATATGGGGTCATCCATTACCAACAATTCAAAAGATAAATGCTAGAAAACCATATATAGTAGTCCAAGAAAAAAAGACAAAAGTAGCATTCATCATTGAAATTGCCACACTCAGTGACTACAGTGTCCTGTGTACAGAGAGACACAAGGTTATAAAATATCAGGATCTGCAAGCAGAAATGAGTACAATGTGGAAGAAGAATTCCCTGATAGTTCCAATAGTAGTAGGAGCAATGGGTCTTATAAAAAAAGAGTCTACCATCATATTTAGATATGTTGCCAATATATGTAACTCCATACGAACTGCAGAAGGCGTCATTGCTGGGCACGTTGCGGGTGCTGTGAAGAACACTTTTGGCTGACATCAATGAGTGAAACAATACCAGTTTCATGAACTTTAATTTTACTTTGACTTAGGAATGAGGTCCATTCCCATCATGGTATTAGAATCCCAAAAGATTTGGAGAAATAAAAAAAGGGAGTTACCATATGCTAGTTTAGAAAGATCATATAAAAAGTTTATTTTAACATAATTTCCAATTACATTCTATATTTAAATCCTTAGGTATCAGTGTCATATTTTAAAATATACATAGTTTCTGTATACAGTAGTTTATCTTTCAATAAGTTTTCCTCACCAAATTTCACAGGCACCTTCTCTAAAATAGTTCCTTGTAACAAAAGGGCATTACTCTCATGTTACTGTTTAAAATGTAAACTAAAGTAAAATAAAAATCACCAGAAGCAAGGCGACAGTGAATAAAACTTGAATAAGACTTTAATATGCAACTTAAAAGTTTCGCGCTCGAGCTTCATCAGGCATACAAATAAGATTTAAAAAACAACTTATATACTTTAATTACAAAATCACATCAGCATTGACACAGTTAATTAAACCTTTTGATATAAATCCGTTTGATATAAATCTTTCAGTATTGGTCTTAAAGAAACAGTACCATTTAAACCTGGCAATACATGAGCTTTTAACCTTAAGATCCATTTAAATTATTCCATTTCAGTGAGATGTATTATGTCCCCTCCATGCAAAGGTTCAACTATTTTAGATAAGGTCATAGAAGCAAATGTGTGAGTTTCATCATGCATTGCACACGTTTATAAAGTGCATTACTGTTAATTTTTCTGTTTATGTTGGATAGATGACTACTAATTCTCTCTTTTAACTTCCTGTTTGTCATCCCTACATAGTAAGCAGTACATTTACTATACTTTGCCATATAAAGCAAAAAAATCCAGAAGACCACCATGGCTTAAAACAGGTTTATTTAGACAAGTGCTTTCACAAGTCTTCAATAAAATAGTAAAACTACCCTACACATTTTATATCAAAAATCACTATCAATTAATCAATTAAATACATCATTAAAATAAACGTAAACCACACAAATAGATGCACCAATCCAATGGAGCACGGACCCCACAAGATAAAAGATAAAAACCAAGCACACAAATAAACGCAGGGTCACTGGCAGAAACAGTTCAAAGTCCATGAACAAAACGCCACTGCTAAGCTCCTTCTAAATCACCAAACAGCTCCACTTCTACGTAATAAAAAATGCTGCAAAATATATGTACAAATCAATACTGATTTATTAAAACACGTTAGCGCTTTCACCTACAGGCTTCTTCAGACGTACAAACATTAGTAAAACCACATAGTTTATATAGTCTCTCTACAAACCCTATTGGATAGATGTAAATCGCAATTAAGTGCATAGTAATAGAAAACATTATCATTCAAAAGTTCACCCATAATATCTATGTACCCATCAACATCCATTACTACTATAGGGCCTCTTTTATCCGCTGGCCTGATAACAATGGACTTATCCATTTTAAGTGTATTAAGAGCTTGTCTCTGATGATAATTCAAGTTAGATTTACAATTAGATCTAACACCATTCTCAAAATATGTGTATATATCTTCTTCAACCAATCGGGAAAACACATCCAATAAAGGATGTAATTGTGGTACATAGACACTATTAATACGGAACCCCATATCCATTTTACCTGTATTATCATTCCCATAATCTAATTTCAACTGAATATTCCTCACATAAGTCTTAACATCTATGATAGAGTCTACCAAATTACCATTACTGGTCGGGATAAAATTCAGACCTTTATCAAGTACTTGTTCTTCATACTCAGTGATTTGATTAATTGCGATTTGCATCTATCCAATAGGGTTTGTAGAGAGACTATATAAACTATGTGGTTTTACTAATGTTTGTACGTCTGAAGAAGCCTGTAGGTGAAAGCGCTAACATGTTTTAATAAATCAGTATTGATTTGTACATATATTTTGCAGCATTTTTTACTACGTAGAAGTGGAGCTGTTTGGTGATTTAGAAGGAGCTTAGCAGTGGCGTTTTGTTCATGGATTTTGAACTGTTTCTGCCAGTGACCCTGCGTTTATTTGTGTACATCATTAAAATAAATTCACCCTTAAAATACATTAATTAAGGCTTCAGCTAGTATACATCTTACTTAAGTGAGCGAGCTTGTAGCTCATGTTTAATGCAGGCATAGTTGTTCAGCCCAGGGTATACATGAGCTTGCAGCTTTAATATCCACTTTAATTCAATTATTTCAATTAAGTTGTTTAAATTACCCCCTCTCTTGTCATTATTAACATTTTGTAGGACTCTAAACCTAAAAATATGTGAAGGGAACTCCATTGTATCCAAGCTTCAGTGGGGACACAGTATTCTTTAGCCGATCATTACAAAGTAACTGTTTTAAATTGCTCTTGTTCTTATATGCAAAACTGGGTACTCTACCTATAACATTTTCTGTTTCCTTATCAGTTATCAGGAAATGCCAGTTGTTTTTAATTATATCACAAACCTTGCTAGTATCACTAGCATACTTGATAACAAAACATACTTTATCATTATGCTTGAGGTTCCTTTTTACAGTTGCATTAATTGCTGGCTTTACACTGATGGAATGAATTCCTTCACTATTAGCAGCAGTTTCATTCTTCACAGTTTGAAACACAGTTTTATCATACCCACTCTCCAGAAACAGTTGCTCCAAGTAACTTCTTTCTCTTTATCAGTTTGCGCATTGCATGTATTGCTAGCTCTAAGTAATTGCCCTTTGATAATTTTCGGGAATATGTGCTTAGGATGCATGCTATTATGAACTAAAAGACTATTTTTCCAACAGGCTTTTCTAAAGAGCCTGGTGTATATTTTACCCAAACTGTCTCTATACAAAGACACATCTAAAAAGTCTATTTCTATGAGTGGGAAGGATGTTGTAAATCTCAAAAAGTATGTTGTAGATTCCAAGTACTTAATGAAATGCAACAATAGTGATGGCTCCCCCTCCCACAGCATAAAGGTGTCATCGACAAAATGTCTATACATCTTAATGAATTTACTGTAACCACTGTTAAATACTGTTTCTCCCAATAATAAACTGCCATGTTCGCATATGAGTTTGCACAGGGGGTGCCCATGGCAACCCCCCATTTTTGTAAATATATATTGCTATCATATACAAATATATTGGTAGATAATATTAAATCTAATAATGTGCAGATCAACATAATTTCATTTGGATCACTGCTCCCCATTTCTTTCAGTTCACTTCTTATTGCCTCAACCCCATCCTCATTGGGTATACAAGTGAACAGACTTTTTACATCAAGAGTGACCATATAGCAACTACTTAGCCCTGGTGTTTCATTTAATCCCCTCAGATCTCTCAAAAAATGGGACGTATCTTTTAAAATGGTGGGAATCTGCCTTACTATAGGTCCTAATATACTCTCCACATATATCGAAAGGGGCTGTGTAACCCAGCCCCCTCCATCTAAAATTGGTCTTAGTGATGGTTTGTCCAAACATTTATGTATTTTGGGCAACGCTTTGATGTAAGGAAAATCAAACCAGAAGTAGGGTAATCAACTGTGAAAAACCTATATAGCTGCTCATCTATTTGTCTGCACATTAACAAATCATATAAGCATTCATTAATATTTTTAACAATTTTCAAATACTGAACATGTGTTATTTTGACATATGAATCTGTAACACTCAACATTTCCTTCATAGAATGAACATTATCACCCCTATTCATAACAACAACAGCCCCTCCTTTGTCTGCAGGTCTTATACTTAGGGCTTGATTGTTCTGCAGAGAACGCAGGGCATGTTTCTCACCTTGTGTAAGATTATAAAAAGGGCCTCTATTACTAGTAGAGAAACTATTATACATTTCATTTTCATAAGCTCTAATAAAAGATTCTACATGGTTAGGCATGACAGGTGTAAAATAACTTTTTTTACAAAATCTAGTATTGCTCTGTCTGTCATCATTTTTAAAAAACAATTTAAGTGCCACATTTCTACCAAATACTCTTAAATTAGTCAGCAATTCACTTACTTCAGTATATGCAGAGGGTATGAAAGTCAGGCCCCTGTTTAACACAGCTTTTTCAGCTTCAGTTAGGCTATAGTCTGACAAATTAATTACAAGTTCATTTACTGCCTTTGTCTCCTGTTCAGAGTTGTTCTTTCTCCTGAGAACTTCCTTTTCCTTCTTCCTTGGCTCATTGAATGCTGCTGTTGGTAATGGTAAAAAAAATGATCAAGAGCTGGTGGAATAAACTGTTTAGGTCTTGCTCCCTGTAAGACCTGATTATTAGCTTGCTGGTTATGCAAAGGAGTTATACTGATGTCAGAGGGTGTTTGGGACACATTAATTTGTTGAGAAGTAACATTCTAACACTCCTCCTGTGTTTTGGTAGGCAGAACTGGTAAAGGCATGTCTGTTGTGCTTGATGTA
Source organism: Protopterus annectens (assembly GCF_019279795.1). Taxonomy (NCBI): domain Eukaryota; kingdom Metazoa; phylum Chordata; order Ceratodontiformes; family Protopteridae; genus Protopterus; species Protopterus annectens. Next base: position 647,927,226 of record NC_056750.1, read on the forward strand.
GGTGCTCCTACATCCTCCACTCTATCATCATTATTATTAGGGCTTGCAAAATTAAAAATATTTTGTGGCCATGTAAACACATGTCAAGGCTAAAGTCCATAAAGTCTCTTTGTAGTTTACGTTGTTTAGTTTGCCTTAGTCTATTTTCATACAGTGCAACATTAATATACATGTTATTCAAAGCACTAGTATAGGTCTCCCCTTCAAACTGCTCTACAATGTCACAGTATTTTTGTTGTATACTAGTGCTAAGGCTCCGTTCAAACAGATAAAAAATAATCTATAAGCAGCTGCATGTATTTTCTACTCAGTTCCAAGTTCAATTGCTGCCACTGCTTCAATAATTCGGGGTGGGTTTCACTGTAAGTAGACATACATAAAACCCTCATAACCCTTGGAACCACTATTAAAGTGAAGGCAAGCTTCCAGATGTTCTCTCTGCCAAGTAAGGCTCTTATACTTAAAAATGTCATTCTCTAAATCGTTTACTTTCTGCATGAACAACTAATATCCATCTGGTCTGCTATGCTCACGAGTTCCAGGATTCCCTTTAAAACTCATGGTTAAAAATGGATTATCTCCTCTGCTTAAAATATTCTACCATTTAGACTGGATTTCATTCACCTTTGGAACATAGTCTAGCTCAATAGATGTATTATCAGCCATGTGGCTCTGCTGGTGCACAGTCAGCCAAAAAGCACAAACACAAATTACCAGCAATATTCCAAAGATCATCCAAAAATGAAAAGTCAATGAAGCAAAAAAATCCAGATGACCACCATGGCTTAAAACAGGTTTATTTAGACAAGCGCTTTCACGTAGAACAAGCCACGCTTTCTCAAGTCTTCAATAAAACAGTAAAAATCCCTACACATTTTATATCAAAAAGCACTATCAGTTAATCAATTAAATGCATCATTAAAATAAATTCACCCTTAAAATACATCAATTAAGTCTTCAGTTAGTATTACATCTTATTTAAGTGAGCGAGCTTCTAGCTCAGGTTTAATGCAGACATAGTTGTTCAGCCCATGGTATACATGAGCTTGCAGCTTTAATATCCACTTTAATTCAATTCTTTCAATTAAGTTGTTTAACTTACCCCCTCTCTTGTCATTATTAACCTTTTGTAGGACTCTAAACCTAAAATTATGTGAAGGGAATTCCTTTGTAAGCTTAGCTAAAGCATTTAATTTGTTCTTATTTTTTACATCATACATATGCTGATAGATTCTAGTTCCGTGGTAGAGGTGCTGCGGTAGCGTTGTCACCTCACAGCAAGACGTTGTCCCATTTGATTCTCTGCTAGAGCGTCTTCTGTGTGGAGGCATGCGTGAATGGGCATGCCTTCGTTGAAGGTTGTGCGTCAGGGCTGGTAACTCGGCATGTAAAAATCCAATACCAAACATTAGCGGACCGGAGTTCCGCTGTGGCGACCCCTAACTGGGATAAGCCGAAAGACACAACAACATCATAGATTCTGTCTCTGAGACGTTTCTGTGTTTTCCCTATACAAAAGCATGTATGTCCTGTGCACTCTGCCATGTATATTAAGCTAGTTGTTCTACAAGTAGCATAGAATCTAAGCTGAAATATGAAGGACAAAATATGGTGTTTAAATTCCTGTACAGAAGAAACATTTTGACACATTTTGCACTTATTGCAAGGATATGTTCCAAGCTTCAGTGGGGACACAGTATTCTTTAGCCGATCATTACAAAGTAACTCTTTCAAGTTGCACTTGTTCTTATATGCAAAACTGGGTACTCTACCTATAACATTTTCTCTTTCCTTATCAGTTATCAGGAAATGCCAGTTGTTTTTAATTATATCACAAACCTTGCTAGTATTACTAGCATACTTGGTAACAAAACATACTTTATTATTATGCTTGAGGTTCCTTTTTACAGTTGCATTCATTGCTGGCTTTACACTGATAGAATGAATTCCTTTACTGTTAGCAGCAGTTTCATACTTCACAGTTTGAAACACACTTTTATCATATCTCCTCTCCAGAAATAGTTGCTCTAAATAGTTTGCGTCTTTCTCTTTATCAGTTTGCACATTGCATATATTGCTAGCTCTAATTAATTGCCCCTTGGTAATATTTGGGAATATGTGCTTAGGATGCATGCTATTATGAACTAAAAGACTATTTTTCCAACAGGCTTTTATAAAGAGCCTGGTGTTGATTTTACCCAAACTGTCTCTATACACAGAGATGTCTAAAAAGTCTATTTCTATGAGTGAGAAGGATGTTGTAAATCTCAGAAGGTCAGTTTTAGATTCCAAGTACTTAATGAAATCCAACAATAGTGATGGCTTCCCCTCCCACAGCATAAAGGTGTCATTGACAAAACGTCTATACATCTGAATGTGTTTACTGTACCCACTGTTAAATAAATACTGTTTCTCCCAATAATAAACTACCATGTTCTCATATGAGTTTGCACAGGGGGTGCCCATGGCAACCCCCCATTTTTGTAAATATATATTGCTGTCATATACAAATATTTTGTTAGATAATATTAAATCTAATAATGTGCAAATCAACATAATTAATAAATAAATTGATAAATTAGCTATTAAAACAAGAAGGATGCTTCATGCTCACCAAATGATTTATAAAAAGCAGTGCATATCAAGATTTTATATTCCCCGTTCTGAAGGAGAGATGGGCCTCCTTGAAACTGATTACATACACATATCTGCAATCATGGGACTGCACACATCTCTGCTGATCTCACAAGATCCAAAGATAGTGAAAGTTTTGAAACATGAGGAGAATAAATCTAAGATGACTTCTCTGTTTAACCTAGCAGAAGCATATCACTGTCAATCAGGAATGGAAATCAAACCAGAAGTAGATAAAAATCAGGCAACAACTGAATGTGCCAAAAAACAAAAGAAGGAATATAAGGTGAAGGACCAGATGAATAGGCAAGAAATGTGGAAAATGCATAAATATAGTTGCAAGTATAGAAAACTACTGGAAGAACCTCATGTTGATCAGAAATGAACACAGGAATGTTTAAGGAGAGGTGAATTCAAACCAAGAGATGAAAGGTTAATATTGGTGGCTCAAGATAGTGGGCTACGTACACTCTGGTTTAAAAAGTACATTGAACATGTGGGAGAAACAGACAAATGTATGTTTTATGAAACCAAACTGGAAACAGTCGCCCACCCTCGTTGCTGGTTGTGACATACTAATGACAGAAGGACTGTATACTAAAAGGCACAATAATGTGGCGAGACTGTTGCACTGGGGATTGTGCAAATATTATGGTTTTGAAGTGACTGAAAAGCACTGGAAACATGAGCCACAAAGTATCATATAAAATGATGAAGTCTACATCATATGGGATCATCCATTACCAGCAATTCTAAAGATAGATGCTAGAAAACTGTATATAGTAGTCCAAGAAAAGAAGACAAAAGTAAGCATCAATCATTGAAATTGCCACACTCAGTAACTACAGTGCCCTGCCTACAGAGAGACAAAAGGTTATAAAATATCAGGATCTGCAAGCAGAAATAAGAGCAATGTGGAAGAAGGATACCCAGATAGTTCCAATAGTAGTAGGAGCAATGGGTCTTACAAAAAAAGAGTCTACCATCATATTTAGAAATGTTGCCAATATATGTAACTCCGTACGAACTGTATAAGGAGTCATTGCTGGGCACATTGTTGGTGCTATGAAGAGCACTTTTGGCTGACATTAATGAGTGAAACAATATCACTTTCATGAACTTTAATCTTACTTTGACTTAGGAATGGGGTCCATTCCCATCATGGTATTAGAAACCGAAAAGATTTGGAGAAATAGAAAAAAGGGAGGTACCATATACTAGTTTAGAAAGATCATATAAAAAGTTTGTTTATTTTAACATGCATTTCCAATTACATTCTATATTTAAAGCCTTAGGTATCAGTGTCATATTTTAAAATATACATAGTTTCTGTATACAGTAATTTATCTTTCAATAAGTTTTCCTCACCAAATTTCACAGGCACCTTCTCTAAAATAGTTCCTTGTAACAAAAGGGCATTACTCTCATGTTACTGTTTAAAATGTAAACTAAAGTAAAATAAAAATCACCAGAAGCAAGGCAGCAGTGAATAAAACTTGAATAAGACTTTAATACGCAACTTAAAAGTTTCGCTCTCGAGCTTCATCAGGCATACAAATAAGATTTAAAAAGCAACTTATATACTTTAATTAGAGAATCACATGAACATTGACACAGTTGATTTAACCTTTTGATGTAAATCTTTCAGTAGTGGTCTTAAAGAAACAGTACCACTTAAACCTGGCAATACATGAGCTTTTAACCTTAAGATCCATTTAAATTCTTCCATTTCAGTTAGATGTATTATGTCCCCTGCATGCAAAGGTTCAACTATTTTAGATAAGGTCATAGAAGCAAATGTGTGAGTTTCATCATGCATTGCACATGTTTATAAAGAACATTACTGTTAATTTTTCTATTTATGTTGGATAGATGACCACTGATTCTCTCTTTTAACCTCCTGCTTGTCATCCCTACATATTAAGCAGTACATTTACTATACTTTGCCATACAAATAAGATTATGAGTGTCACAGTTACCATATACTTGCAATTTAAATTCTTTACTAGTTACTGGATGTATAAAACACTTATCTGTATAAATATCTACACAAAGTACACATTTATTACAGTTAAATGTACCTAATTTGTTTGTAGTAAACACTGTGTAGTTTTTAGGTTGTTTTTTGTAATACAAATACTTTTTAAGATTTTTTTTAAGATTATTACATCTTTTATAGCCAAAATAATGTCTATCACCTATTATATCTCTTAGTTCAGGAATATCAGTAATGTTGTTGTCTTTTGGCTTTTCCCAGTTAGGGGTTGCCACAGCGGAATTCCAGTCCGCTAATGATTGGCAGTAGATTTTCACGAACGCCGAGGTGCCAGCTTGATGTTCAACCTTCAACAAAGGCGCGCCCATTTACGCATGTCTTTCAAACGCCCATCCAACTGCGGGGAGGACATGCAGACTCCACACAGAAGGCACTCCCCATACTCCAGCCGAGAATCAAACGGGAGAACCTCTTGCTGTGAGGCAACAATGCTACCGCTGCACCACCAGAGATGTAGTTCAGGAATATCAGTAATAATCAACTGATATTTATTAATTATTGCTTTAGCTGCATTGGTGTTTTTATTAAATGTGAGCATACATCTCTTCTTATTCATTCTTTTATTGATATTAGCTGTTTTATCTATTACTGCATTCTGTTCAGAAAAAAATGGTTTTGCTTCAGTGTAACATTTGCTAATGATATGTTTAATATTGGCAACAGAATTATTTCTACTTCATCTGTCAATAAAATCCTGACATGTAGTATGTAGCTGTATAGCTGTATTATTCTCTATGCTAGTGAGTTTAGCAATATGTGACATTTGGTTTCTGATAACATTGTTAAAAATAAAAGGCGGCTGCATACTTGTTCTGTGGAGGTAGGTGTTTCTTTTCACTTGCTTTCTATATAAAGTGGTCTCTAATCTACCAAAATCATTCTTAAGTACAATTATATCCAAGAAATTTATTGATTAAAAATACATTTCTTTTTTAAATTTTAAAAACTGTGTAGCATGATTTAAGTAATCACAAACATTTCCAAACTCATCTGGTGTTCCATCCCATAGCAAAAAAAGATAATATACAAATCTATAGTGAAAAAAAATTGTATAGAATAGATTATCAGTTTGTGATAAGACAAACCATTTCTCCCACATGAACATAATGTTTGCATAGTTGTTTGCAGTGGGCACTGTAGCACTCCTATTTTGTCTATATAACTGTTTCTGAAACAGAAGAATATTGTTACATAGTACTGTATTCAGTAAATCACATATATTAGTAATTACATGTTCATTAAAATCTGAATAAGTTATGAGATATTCTTTTACAAAATTAACTCCAATCTGATTTGGAAAACACTTAAAGAGACTCAATGTCTAATGTAACTAGATAGTAATTTTTGACATCCTTATATTTTGACCAGTCAAAAAGTTGATATAAAAAATGAGTAGAATCTTTAATAATAGTAGGTGCTTGATTCAAATTTTTTTTTAATTGTAAGTCTATATATTTCAAGATGGGTTCTATAACCCAGCCATGACCTGACGCAATTACCCTCATAGGCGGCTCAGTAATAGATTTATGTAATTTGGGTATGCCATAAATAACAGGTGTTCTTGGTGCTGATTTATATACATTTCTTGCAAAGAAATTTTAATTGTTTCTATAATATTTCATTCATGTTTAGTAATCTTAACATAATCATCACCATCTAGCATTTGTTGCATAGTAGTAAAATAATATGTGGCATCAAGTACCAGAATTCCATCACCTTTATCTGCATATTTAATGACAATTTGATCATTCATACTTAATGAATCAATCGCATGGTACTGCTCTACACAGTTAAATTGTAAAAGGGTCGCTTATTTTTACTTTGATACAGTTAATATATTCTCTACAGCTCATTCAAAAGCTTGTATGACAGATTTGCTATTAGGTACAAAAGTGCTTCTCCTTTTTAATATAAAATCAGTTGAACTTTCATGTGTTCCAAATAAAATGTTTAAATTCAAAGACCTACTAAAATATTTAAATTTGGATAACACTTGTGTCACATCGAGATATTGAGCAGGTATAAATGTAAGACCTTTACCTAAAACAAATAAATCATCTGCATTTAATACATAATTAGACAAGTTAAATACTAGACTATTAGTCCAGTTTATACCTTTGTCTGACTTCTTGTGATCAGATAATGATTCACTTTCCTCCCCTGGGTGTTGTTCCTGTAGCTCTTCTGTCTCGGCTGTGATTGTGGTATGGATAGTGGTAACTCGCTTAGTTGAGGAAAATCCACTGGGTCCAAAGCTGTAATAATGTTGGGATCAACACATTTAGGTGTCTGTAATGGTGGTTCCTCATTTACCACCTGTGAAACAACTTCTGGTTGCTGTAAGTCATGCCTTATTGGCCCAACTAAATATGTTATCAAATTTAAAATCATTAAGGTCTCTTTTAAGTTTTCTTTTCTTGGTTTCAAGTAATCCCTTTTTGAAGGCATTTATCTGATCAATAGCTTCATGTAACAAATGTGAGTTTGCATTAATCTCAACACTGTTAATTAATTCTGAATAACGCATTTCAAGCTCACTATGTAAGTTTAACTCAATAGGTTGAAAAAATAAGTTAATTAATCACATATACTGCAACAAACAAGTTAAATTGAGTGATTGCCATCGCCTTAATAAATCTGGGTACTTTTCCCTAAAAGTCGGCATTTTTAAAATTCGTAGCCCTCTCGGGTCTATGTTATGTTGCATATAAGTATCAAAACTCAAACGCTGCCACTACAAGCATGTGAGAAACTGAAGTTTCTATTCAAATAACTCTAAATTAGATTTGTATTAAACTAGTAAATCACTATTTTGCACAGATTCAATACCTTCTCATGTTTCGCCATGTTCAATGTGTTGGAGTAGGGGATTCGAAGAGATATCCACCAAGTCATGAAATAGACATCAGATTCCTTGTAGGCATTTGTTTATTTATGATTCTTACCAGATTTATTGCCAGACTGCATTTTTACTGTTTAAAGTGTGATGCAACTATAGTTTCTATCGTTTGTTTTTTTTTTATATCTCTTATATGTTCTTGTAATTTACATTTGAAAGTTCTTTTACCTTCCCCGATGTAAAATAAATTAGATGGACATCTGAGGCCATAAATTATGCCCTCAGTGTTACAAGTACATTTATTAATAGTGGAAAAGGGAAGATTACTGATCCTAGCAAAAAGAAATCTAGCTATATTCCTACAGCTGCAACACTTACTACATGGAAATGTACCCACCACTAAATTATTTGGAAAAAAATCCACACATAAAGTTGGGAGAACAAAGCAACTATGTACCAACATGTCTCCTATACTACGGCCCCTCTTATAAGATATCAAAGGTATATTATTAATTAAATAACACAATTCCTTATTTTGTTAGTAAAAAGACCAATAATATTTCAGTAAATGAATCGCTATGTCTGAAAAGACATTATAAGCATTAACAAAATAAATATCTCTTTTAGATCTATTTTCAACCACATTATTATCATTTATTTTAACAGCCTCATAAGGTTGTGTAATATATGTTTATATTCTTTTCCTTCCATAACTTTTCTATAAGCTTCAGTCACTTTCTTGTTTTCGTAACAGAAACTATACCCTGCTAGGGAATTGTTGACAAACTCAAGAGGTTAGGTATAAAGTTACAGACTACAAGTTATAAATAACAAAGAATAGTTACTTCCACAGCTAAAATTGGAGGTGTGCATAACTGCAGTCAGTTAGGTATGTAAGCACGTGTTGGAAAGTTTGCATGACTGGGAGTAAAGCACAGCATTTGTTCACTTTTTTAAACATTTTTGGTTACTCTCTGGGGGCCGGATGGTGTTGCATGGAGGGCCAGATTTGGCCCCGGGGCCGGATGTTGTGCACCACTGGTATAATCCCTTATGCAACCTGGTGGATAGACAGCTGGCTCACAGACAGAACCCAGGAAGTTAGAACTGGGGAGTCTACCTCTACAAAGAGGCCAGTCACAAGTCCTGGGACTGCTCCTTTTTGGTACTTAATTCCTTGAAGTCAATGCCAATGACAAGGGCTTCTGCCTAAGTAAATTTGCAGATGATTTCAAATTAGGAGCAGTCATAGAATCCCCCACTGACACAAATGTTCTCCAGGAAGGGCTGACACAGGCAAATAACTGGTGTCAAGAGCCATGGACTAAAACCAAATGCCAAGAAATGCACAATTGTATCCTTTGGGAACTCATCCACAACTGGTAGCTATCATTTTGACAATGTACCTCTATGAGCTGACCCAGTAGTTAGGGACTTGGGGACACACACACACAGGCAGTAATCTAGCCTTTGACCATCACATGTCTACAGTAGTGAGGACATCATTCTATATTGTGAAATTTATAAACAAAAGTTTGGCATCTAGGTCCAAGGAGGTCATTGTTTCACTGTATTCACCATTCATCAGATCTATGATTGAGTACAATGCCTCCTTTGGTATGTGCCTAACCAGGCATATCAAACAACTGGAGCCTCCACAGAGGTTCCTCATTGAAAATGCGGGGCATTAAGTAACATGTCCTATGCAGACCACCTCAAGGCCTTATCCCTGTATTCTGTCTCCTATTGCCTGTTGAGACGAGTATGCCTGGCATACAGGGCATTGGGAGATGCACCCAGATGGTCCACTTCCATATCCACATAACAAACAGCACCAGAATTAGCCATTCTAAAGACTTAAACCTTTCCTGAGATATAAATAGGACCTCCTGTAAGGACAGGTTTGTATCCAAGAAACTATCCCATCTCTGGAACAGACACCTCATCCATGTGAAGCAGAGTTCCTCCCTAACCCAATTCAAGTGTAACTTGGGCAGTTGGATGGAGAACAGGAAATTCTTCCTTCGTTTGGCACCTTTTTTTATAATGGACACAACTAGTCTGTAAATGGTTCACCTCCCACACCCTTACTTGTAAATGTTTCATCTTCTAAGCACCTGCTTACACCTATCAAGGGTACTGAAACTTGTCAGAGATTTGGGATGCATAGCTAGGCTTAAAAAGGCCCCTGTAGTCATTAGCATAGTACATACCTATGAACATATGATTTCATAAAAGGAACACTGCTTTAATGTAAACAAAAGAAGGGGAAATACATCAGCAAGGAGTACCTCACAACTGAAGAAGTCTACATTTCAGGCATTAATGACAATGTGACAGCTACCGCATTCCAAAGAAATGGAGTCAAGTGACTATTCTGTTATGAAAGGTGCCAAAAAGAAAATAAATGAAGTACTGAATCCATTTTACTATTGGATGATCCTGTAATCAGTCAGATTATATATTATCAGACCATGAAACAAAGGTACTTCTAAATGTTCTAAAATGTATTCCCTCTAATGTTTGCTATAAATAAGGTTAAGGCAGACAAGCTTTATTTTAAAGTTTTTTTCTCCAAAGACTTGGAATTCCCTGGAAATATAACTGTTCAGAAGAAAGGACCTAATGTCTTATCATCATATAAGGACATGTTTAGTGACCACTTTGATGTTTCTTACTTAGCAGTGTATCCTGTTTTTATGACATTACATGAAAGCTTTTCTAGCCAGTCTAATCATGTCCTTGAACCACATGATGAAAAGATTGATACTAATAATGTCATTTCTGATAAGTAAGTCTGGGATGAATAATTTACATTTCAGGCCTACAGAGAAACAAAGTAGTACTTTTGTCAGCCTAGATTAATAATATATTATTTATTTCTGAAAGGTTTCTGTTGTGTCAGGTAGTTGAGCCATTTTGATTTCATTCTTTCTAAAGTTGAGTTTGGTGTACAGCACTTGCGACTTTACAGGATGTGATCATCAAAATCTCAGGCCACACTGCCTTCTTCTATGCTGTAACATTTGTTATGGTATGAACTGATTTTCAGGCCTAAACATTACTCACTTATTATTTCTGATCTCTCCCTAACCAACTTTATTAAAAAGCCTTGCACCAATTAATTGATCTAAAGAAGTTTCCATTACTTGTTAATTTAACTATGATCGATATATATAAACATCTGGATCGATCGCCCAACCAAATAAGACAAGAATTTAAGTTACCTAAAAATTACCTGATTATTCTTAGACAGATTAGAGAATTTACTGTAAGTTACCTCCAAAACTTTAAACTGGATGAAGAGACTATAAATAAATGCTCTGAGTTGTGACAAGCTCTCCAACAGGATATTAAATGTATAACAGCTATGAATAAATTAATTAAAGAACTTAAATTTCAAGGTAAAGTTTTGTTATCAAATTATTGGGAAGAGAAAATTTTAGTGACAGATAAAAGTAATATGTTAAAGGCAATTGAATTGACTATTAAATCAACCTCTCTTCAAAAACTGTTATATACGCAGCTGATGATTTGGAATAATGCATATTATACACGCCTTGCCCTGCATAAATTTAATTCTAAAAACTCTGCAACATGTCCATACTGCAAAATTCAACTGGCTGATCTTCTTCATATGTTCTGGAGCTGTAAGTGTGTATACAAACTGTGGAATTCCCTTAAAATTCAGCTTCAGAAAGTGGGCTACCAAAGTACAACACTGTCTTGGAAATTTATGATTTTGCATATTCCCCCGAAGGAACTTACCAGATCACAGAGTATAGTTTATATTAATAGTTTCTTACTAATGAAGCTTTATATAGCTTCAAATTGGCTAGACCCAACTAAAACATCATGGCAAAACTTCAGAGTGTTGGCGACAAAACATATACTAGCTCATAAATTACTTTTAAATTCACATAGTAAGGGTATCAATAATCCAAAAATTTGGGAACAGATATTTAATAGTATATTAGCATAAAACATTTGAATTGAAGATAGTAATAATCATTGCTATATTTGGAGAGAAATGTTTAATCAAACTGTTCGATATTGGAAACTTACTAATTATTCCTGTGTTTTTCTTATATTTCTAATGTCTTATATGGAAGCATTCTTGTAAATATTGTATATTGTTTGGTGTGATTGTTACAGTGTTAGTTAATAGTTTGTATTTTGTAATTTTGTATGAAAAGCATATAACAATAAAGATTTATTATGGAAAAAAAAAAGCCTTGCAATAAACAGGGTCAAGAGATGTGTGAAATCAAATAATTTTATATCTGCATAGCTTTCAATTAAAATTTGTAATACCTGGTGCTGCAAACTGTAACAAATCAAGGGTTCAGAGTTTTGTAAGTTGTGCAGTGCAGTCAGGCACAATGTCAGAAAGCTGAATGCTGCAAATTTTTTCGCTTACCTACCTGACCTGCTGTTGCAGTAATATAATTACTTTGCCAAGGTTAAGTTAATTGCAAAGAATGGGGTGAGAGTTTTCACCATTTTTTTTTCAGTTGCATTTAGCTGAATTACCTTTTAATGTTAAGTACATGGAGAATTAGCTGTACAGAAAGTTTGAAATTCATGATGTAAATAAGAGGAAACTAGACTCTACAAGCAACTGCATTAGCAATAGCTTTAACCAGTTGGTGTCTGAGTTATATGGGTAGATGGTTAGATTCAATGGCAAAATGTGAAGGGGAATAGTTTATCCTTCTTTCATGATTTTTTAAATGTATGCATTACATTCATTAATAGGAGATGAGAAAGACTGTGAATGGGCCACTTTTAATCACAGCATATATAAAGGTTGCAAGAGTGTGGGAGGAGAACTTTGAAATGAAGGATAAAGCTGGGGAACAAAGTAGGATTATTTCTAGCTCTAACTGACTTTGGAGCAGAAGAGTATGTTTACTCCAACTGGAAAGACAATTTTTGATTCACTACCTGCCAGGTGAAATGACTTCAGCTATTAACATCTGCATTCTGAAAAGGTAGTGATGTACGTCAGAGAGAGTGCCTCTACAAAAGCAGTACAACTGTCATTTGGAAATAAGGAAAGACATTCTTCTGCTTTCTTACTAAGCATCACGATAACTGTATTATAAAGCCAAATAAAAGTAGCCATCACAAATAAGAGTTGAAGCAAAGTGGAATAAAATATTGAAAGCAGATAAAAATTATTTAGACCCCTTAGTTTACACATCTATTTGATAGGCCGCTTATCATAGTAACAAATAATCTCTACCCTTTATACTTGCAGTTACAGTTATTTTATTTCTCTCCCATCCATTCTTAAATATTACAACTGTTTCTGAGGATACACTTTCAGGAAGCTGTTTTATATGTGCTGTCTCTGAAAGGAATATTTCCTTAGCCATATCCAGGGGCAGCTCATGCTATAGGACTGCAGGACTGCAGCCCTCCCACATCTGTAGAACCTCTGTAGAAAACAAAATAATAAAACATAAAAAATGAAAGAGAAACTTAAAAACAAATAATCCCGGAACGCCACACATGCAGACACACAGACTGCAGTCAGATAGAGGGGAAGGTAGAAATGCCCTGCAGATGCCCAGAAGTCTATCTGGTGACGTCCGCACAGAAGAGAGCAACATCGAACATCAGACTGCTTTAGACAGCAGTCCGGAAAGAGGGGAAGGCAGAAATGCCCTGCAGATGCCCAGAAGTCTGTGCAGTGATGACCACACAGAAGAGAGCAACATCAGACTGCATCATCTGCAGGCTGAACCAGTCAGGAGGACGTTTCTGCATGCTGGACCAATAGGGCTCTCGCACTAGGACTGGATGTATTTCACTTTGGAAGTGGTTGGATTTATATGGACAGTAAGGTGTGTGTGTGTGTGTGTGTGTGTGTGTGTGTGTGTGTGTGTGTGTGTGTGTGTGTGTGTGTGTGTGTGTGTGTGTGTGTGTGTGTCACATTAAGATGTATCCCAGAAGGCTGAAGGAGTAAAGCATTAATGTAACCTGAAGTGATAATAAACTGCAATTTTATGGGGAGGCCTTTGCCTGTAGTTATTATTTTAAATTGCTTTTTGAATTCCAGCTGATTTAGGGAATTAATCTATAGAAGGCTTCATAATATTTAAATCTCTGGTAGGCAAGGAAAAGTGTAATCAGAGTGGGGTACTTAGTTAAGCATTTTGACTTCTCAGATTAACGTTTTGTTGTGACTTAAAGTTTCTTGGTCATTTACTGCAGTTTGAGCCACGACTGGTCTAGCAAGATAGCTTCAGCTTGCACTTTTTTGCTCAGTGCTCACTTCTAAGTAAACCGGGATTCTAAGCACTCTCTTTATTGCCAGTTATCTGGATCTGAGGTTGGTGCACCTGTGAAAGAAGATAGGTTTTGTTACATCAGTGATCACTCCTTCTCCAATATCAAGGGATCTCAGAGTTTGAATAATAGTTGGTGCACCTCTGAAAGAAGATGGGTTTTGCATTACATCAGCGATCACTCCTTCTCCAATACCCAGTGATCTCAGAGTGAGAATAATAAAATAAGTGGCTTGTTGGATTGGTGGTCATGGGGTGCTGGTGGGGCTTGCCTACTGCAAGAATTTCTTATTAGTTGTCACATTAGCTCGTAAAATGGCAGGCACAAGTGCATCACCCATTAGCAAAATGTGTATACTCAGTCTCTTATTTTTGTGCTGATGTGGTGTGATGATAGCGGTTCATGGATCAAGTAGGGTGCAGTGGACCTACACCTACTTATTGGGTAATAATTTCCCAATTCTTAAATAAAGAGCTCATATATTTAAAGCATGGCTGCTCTGGAAAGCACGACAAGGTGAAGTGTAGAAACCTTGCATAAAATATGAGAACCAAGCGGTAACATCAATAACTTATGTCGACAGAGATGGAGAATGAAGTTTTGAAATAACAAAACTACTAGATATTCCTAGGTGTGCTTGAGTAGCTAAATGTAGGAGTCCGTTCCGCATCCAAAAAATGTGTAGGTGTGTGTGTGTGAAATGCCCCAGTTGCTGTGGACTGGTGGCTAGAGAGAACTCATGGTGGTGGGTACAGAATACCTCAGGTCTGAACACTGTACTTTGGATGCAGGTGGCAAGGGCCTGAATTCCCTACCCACCACCATTTGTAAACAAATTTGCAAATGTTTGCCTCATATTTGTTCTGTTCTGTTCCTCATAAAATCTGTGGTTTCTGTATTGTTGTTACACAGTCAGTGGTACAGTTAGTGGTGCAGTGGTAGCATTGTTGCCTGTTAACTGCAGACTGTCTAGTTTGATTCTTGGCTGGAGAGCTTTCTGTGTGGAGTCTGTTTCTGTTCTTCATAAAATCTGTAGTTTCTGTATTTTTGTTTCCTAACACAGTCAGTGGTGCAGTAGTAGCATTGTTGCCTGACAGTTACAGCTTATTTGGTTTGATTCGTGGCTGGGGTGGCTTCTGTGTGGAGTCTGCATGTCCTCTCATCATACAAAGACATGTGTCTGGAGTGTTTCTCCCTGGGCCTGTGCTGAAAATTGGCTTTTGTTCCAAGTCGGACTGTCCTGGTTAACAAATGATAAATAAATAAAAATGACAGGCATTTGAATTTCAGACTTCATATTCTTCAGAAAGTACATGGTAACACAAAACATTTTATTCTAGCAATTTTCTAAGTTTAAAAGATGGATATTTGAAATTTGTTCCTATTTTTTGGACTGTATTCCTCCATTATTGGCGTCATCCAGGTTTTTTGTGCTAAGCTTGAGAGCTATGGTGAGAAATGAATTCACTGAATATGTTTGGGGATTGTATTCCCCCAATACTGACTTTGTCCAGGTGTTTTTTGCTAAGAGGTTGAGAGCTATGGTGAGAACTGAATTTACTAAATGGTAGCCATTTAAGTTTCAGTATTCCTTTCTTTCACAAAACAGCAGATTTGGCATAGTGGTATGTTGCCCTGACTGTTTTGCACAGGGTCCTGGGTTAAAGTCTTGTCAGTGAAATGTATGGTGGTAACACAGCATTTTATTCTAGCAACTTTCCAACATTATACAAGCGATGTTTAAAATTTGTCCCTGTTTTTTGGGCTTTTGTCCCCCCCCCCCAATAAATGTTGGCTTTTTCGGTTTAAGTCTTGGCAGTGAAATGTATGGTGGTAACACAGCATTTTATTCTAGCAACTTTCCAACATTATACAAGCGATGTTTAAAATTTGTCCCTGTTTTTTGGGCTTTTGTCCCCCCCCCCCTATAAATGTTGGCTTTTTCGGTTTAAGTCTTGGCAGTGAAATGTATGGTGGTAACACAGCATTTTATTCTAGCAACTTTCCAGCATTATACAAGTGATATTTAAAATGTGTCCCTGTTTTTTGGGCTTTTGTCCCCCCCAATAAATTTTGGCTTTTTCCAGATTTATTGTGCTGCATAGCTCAGAGATACAGCTGAGTGTCAAGTAGATTTTACAATGAGTTGAGAGCTGCAGGGGAACACAAGTTAAGTGCTGCTTATGCTAAGTCAGCTTGTATTGTTAATAGCACAACAGGTAGTGTACTTGCTTTTGATGCAGAAGGCTGTGGGTTCTACTCCCACAGTAGGTAGATGCATTGCTGATACTGTACTGTGTTGTGAAGGGGTGTGGATACTACATTCGTTTTTGGTGAAGATACCTAGTAACTGAACCTGATAGTTTGCCAAACATTCCCTATTGCAGTATTACTAGCTTATTGTTTTAATGCAACATAGGCAATTTATTCCTCAGGGGCAATAGGCACTTTATTTGTAGATGAAACAATGAAATATAAAGTTGCTTGCTAGCAGCAACCTCTTCATTACAGATTTCTTTAATGTGGAATTATTTAGATGACTTTTACTACTTCAGAGATTGTGCATATTTACTGATACTGGTGGACTGTAGAAGTTTGAGTAGACTTTTATGATGGAAATGTTCTGAATTGGGCAGTTTTGTCATTGGTGCATGCATTTTGTTTGTTTACTGGAAAAATGTTCAAAACAATAAATTTAAAACAATGTCTAACAACTGTACTGTATTGTACAAGGAATATAATTTAATACAATCAGGAAGGTGTAACAAAGAGCACGTGTATGTGTGCAAGGGGCCCATGAAAAACAGCCCAAAGTTAATCTTTATCTGCCACTGGCAAAATGTATTTTCTTTGAATGTGGGTTTCAATGCTGTTTCAATGAATGTGAGTTTCAAGAGCAGAGAAGTTTTAATGCTAAGTCTATTTTCATTGTGAGACTGCATTGCTTTGTTAGCAGATATTTATTAGTGTTTTTGCTGTAAATGCAAAATATGACTTTCAAATGAAATCCAAATCATTGCAGAAGTAAAGCAGTGTGCACATTACAGTGTTTATGGTAAATGGAGTGAAATAACCAAGGAATGGGACAATGGAATGGCTGCAGGGAGAGGCTCCATTTGACAATAATTTTGTGAGGGGGGAAGGGCAGCAAACTCAGACAGCCCCGGCTGAACTATACCTCTCAACTGTCCATATTTTTGCAGAATGAATAGATGTTTGCTTCTTATTTTTGGTTTGTTCCTCATAAAATTTGTGGTTTTCTGGCAAATCATTTAGGAATGAAGTCACTAAATAATGACAGACATTAAGTTTCAGGCATCATAACCTTCAGAAAAATGCATGCTAAAGCAAGACCTGTTATTCTATCAACTATCTTAAGTTTATACAAGAACAATTTTTGTTACTGTTTGTATGTTCCCCCAATATATTTGGCCTTGTCCGGATTTCTTGCATTAAGAGGTTGATCGGTACATGCAAATAAATCACTTTATAGAATTAGGAATATCCAAACCTCTCAACTGTTCCCAATTTTGGCTCAAAATGTTGCTCCCCCCTAATAAACCATCCGCAAAATAGGAATTTTGGAAGAAAACATGGAGGGTTTACAATTATAAATAACTGTGATGATCAGAGTTATAGATTACTTTAATTTCAGAAATGCATGTAGATTTTCTAATTTTGTCAGCTGCTCAAGTTAAGAGTACTAATATTAAAAAGGTGTTCTTTCTTTGACAGGTTCCCAGCTGTATTGTGTAGCAATTTTATATTTTTGCATCACATTTTTGGTCTGTTTTTCATAAAATTGTGGTTTTCTGGAACATTAGTGGCAAATCATTAAAGACTAAAGTTAGAAAATAATGCAGGCATTTCAGTTTCAGATTTCATACCCTTCAGAAAATTTATACTAATGCAAGACCTACTACTAGTCTATTATCTTTCCAAGTTTATAAGAACAATATTTAAAAATTGTCTTTATTTTTGGGCCTGTGTCCCACTTCTATGTATGGCTTTGTCCAGATTTCTTGCTCTGAGGTTGAGAGGTATGAGTGTCAGAGCCATCATTATCAGCCAGAGAAATTTCAAATTGTGACATACTTGTTGCACCCCATTCCCCCATGTACTGTCTCTGGATGTGTCCAAGCAAGGCAAGGAGCAGTTATGCAGTGTAAGTGTGCGTAGTATTCCCCCATCCAAAGTAGACACAAGTTCTGTCCTTGATTTTGCAGAATGTTCTGGTTTTCTGTCATATTTTTATACTTTTGATTTTTGCTTCTTCTTCTTCAGAAAATGCATGGTGTTGCAGTGCCCTGTTGCTCTGTGTTTAAGTAGCAATGCTTTAATGACCATCAGGTAAGTTTGTCGAGATTGTAAGATGCAAGTATGCTTTAATACACTTACTGTTAAAGAATTACCAACATTGAAAGCATTTTTTGTTGTTGTCATGCAGAAAATATTTACATAACTAGATAACGTATAAGCCTTAGGTATTGAAATTCATAGACAGTATTTGTAATAAAGGGCAGGATTACAGTATTTTCAGAAGCTCATTACATTTGTTGGAGACTTGCAGTCATCTTTGCAGGCTTTACCTGTAAACTAAACAGAATGCCAGTCTATCATGTGTGGTCCATAACTTGTGCAGTAATTCTTTAAGCAATTTATCTTGAGCTTGTTTCTTGTTTGCTGCTGATTTTTGACTTTGATCATATCTTCCCCATGAAACAAGTAGATAGTTGTCAGGCAGAAGGTCTTTATTAGGTAAGAAACATTTTTACAAGTGGGGGTATCACAGAGATTGCTACTTTCAGCATGTTATTTGGTAATTTTATAAAGCTGAATTTAAATTATAATTAGAACTGTAGTGCAAAGAGAAGTGGTTTGAGTTTAGTGCTGCTTGTTTTTTTTTATACTTGATTTTGACCGGCATTCCAGTAATGTATTTAAAAAGTAATTTATTTTTTCATGCCTCACAACCTTTATGTTTCCATCTAGATAGTAAGTAAGCTGTCATGTAGCCAATGCAATGAAATATTTTTTTTTCTACACTTCATTTTGTCTTGATTGGAATCTTGTAATGATGATTTGGCACCCAGGGCAGAGTATTTAATTAAAGTTACAGTTGTGATTTTTAGCATAGCCCCACCCCTTTCTAGTTGGTCACACCCCTCCCCATTGGCCCCACCCATTCAGCTGTCTCCTGCAGCCCCCCTTTAATTTGAAGACACCAGCCACCACTGGCCATATCCACTCATTTTCCTACAATGATTCCCTTACATCTATTTTTTGAAGTATGTTGTTTTCTTATACTCCACTGAATCAGCTGGCATGCTTAAAATTTTAGTCACACCCCAAAAATATATATGTGTGTGTGTGTGTGTGTGTGTGTACATACATAAGTGTCTTGTGTGCTTACCCTAACCCTACCCACAACCCTTACCTTATGAAAATCCCTTTTCCTAACAGTATCACTCTTCATACTGCGGTGGCTGTTATGGTTATAGGTTCATAGGTACATAGGTTCATAGGTAGGTACTAAGCTATCTACCCAAAGGCATTTATAAGCTTAGCAGGAATGTGTTTGCTTTTGCTGCCCCCTTAGATTAGTTCCCTGTGCTTCTGTCCATCAGATCCACTGAAGTGATCCCTGGGGTAAACTTTCTGTTTCTCATCCACTCATCAAGGTTTCTCTTGAAGAGTGTTAGAGAGGCACTCTGCCTAATGTAGATTGGAATCTTGTTCCAGAGCATGGGAAGTCTTTGGGACAAGAATCTATCCCTCCAGCACGTCCGATTTATTGTTGTGATGAGGTTTAGATCCCTAGAGCATGTGGCTTGAGGCGATATGGTTTTCTTTGGGTGGAGCATGTCCATCAATTTTGGGTTGGACATGGCCTTGTATGTCAAGCAGAGATCACCTCTGAGTAGGCGGTATGCAACTGAGTAGCTGGAGTTTCTTCAGTCGAGTTGCATAGGGCATCTGTTTGTGGCCAGTGATCCTCTTGGTGAGGTACTTCTGTGGTCTTTCCAGCTGTTGCAGGTGTCTTGTAAGGTACATCTCAAATAGGGTGTTGTACTCTATGATGGGTCTGATGAGTGATGTGTAAAGGGGCACAATGACCTCTTTTGATCTGGATGCAAACCCTTTTCTGATTAGGTGGGCCACATAGAAGGATTTTCTAACCACTTTGGCAATGTCTACTTGGGTCCCCAGATCCCTTATTACATCTTCCATATTTAGGGGGCTACCACCTATGTGGTAGTTTGTGGGTACTTTGTTTTTTCCAAAGGGGATGACTATGCATTTTTTGGCATTTAGCTTGAGGCCATGGTTTTGACACCAGGCATCTGTCTCAGTGAGACCCTTTTGGAGGATATCTGTGTCAGCCGGAAAGTCAATTATAGCCCCTAGTTTGCAGTCATCTGTGAACTTGGTCAGCCATAGTCCTCCGGTGCTTGCCTGTACCTCTGAGACGTATAAGCTGAACAGGAGGGGTCCTAGGACTGAGCCCTGGGGAACACCACTTGTAACCTGTTTAGAGTCAGACCGAACTCCTGCAACTCTTACCATGTAGGTTCTGTCCGTGAGCCAGTTGTCAACCCATCTCGTGATGTAGGGGTTTATGTTCAGGCTGGTGATATTGTCTATAATACCAGAATGGGGAATGGTGTTGAAGGCCTTTGCGAGGTCTAGGTAGGCTGTGTAGACCACCTTTCCCTCATCTATAGCCTTGGTAACTGTCTCAAAGAAGTCCACCAGGTTTAGGAGACATGATCTGCCCTTAACAAAGCTGAACTGGGTAGGGTCCAGTGTTTGGAGGTTCCCAATGTCTCTGATAATGAGATCCATGATGATGATGCGCTCCATAACCTTGCAGACCAAGCTACTCAGGCTTATAGGGTGATAGTTCCTGGGGTCTGTTGTGGCTCCACCTTTGTGGAGTGGAATAACCATTGCTGTGCACCACTCTATGGGCACGTAGCCTGTGGAGAGGCTGAGTTTGAACGGTGTGTTTAGGTGTGGGGTTAGTTCATCTTTGAGCTTGTTTAGGATGCAGCCTGGGACACTGCCCATTGATGCTGTGTTTTTGGCTTGGGAGAGGGCTGTTTTAACCTGAGTGTCTGTGATTTCAGGGGCACTAAATTCTTCTGGTATGGTTATGGGCCCTTTTGGGAGTGAGAGGGGGTGAAGTTTGCACTGAACCTGCCTGCCAGGATGTTGGCGATATCGGTCATTTCAGTGTATTTTGTGCCATTCTGCACTAACTCCGAGCAGATCTAAGAATTGCCACTTAGATTCTTGACATAGCTAAAGAATGCCTTATGGTTATCTTTGGAGTTCTTGGCAATTTTTCTTTCGAAGCTAGGCTTGGATGATTTTATGAGGGATCATAGTTTCTTGCTGATACTGATCAGGGATGTCTTCCCTCCTTGGGATTTTACTCTTTTCTGTACTAGTTTCCTCCTTCTATTGTATAGCTTATTTATGGCAGGGGTCCACCAGAGTGGTTTCCTTTTCTTGGATTTGTGAGTCTTGGTTTTGCTTGGGATAGCATGATCCATGCATTCTTGTAGGTGCCTGTAAAGTGCATTAGTAAAGGATTTTGCAGCTTGGGCAGCGTTATCCTTTAGCATGGGGGATTTGAAACTTTCCAACTCGGTCTCAAGTAACGTGAAGTTTGCTTTTGAAAAGTTTTTCATGGTGGTTTCTTTGACCGGGGGTGGGGGCGGAATGTGGATATCCAGAGTGATTAGTTTATGGTCAGATCTAACCAGCAAGGGGTTGACCTCTGGTGTGGAACACCGGTCACCCATGTTGGTGATAACCAGGTCCAATATGTTGTCACCTCTGGTGGGGGTGTTGATCAGTTGATCCAGGGCATTTGAGTTTATAAATTCTAGGAAATGTTGGGCAAGGGAGTTAGTACTTGAGTAGTTCTCCCAGTTAATGTTTGAGTAATTTAAATCACCCAATATCAGGGTGTTTGGTAGGACCTTTATGTTTCCCAGTGTTTCCAGAAATGCAGAATGGGGGTCCTGGGACATGGTGGGTGATCTGTAGCAATGCACAATTTGAATTGCAGTTCTGCCCATTGTTAGTTGCACGTGGATGATCTCTGAAGCATCATGCTGTGCCACTAACCTGGAGGTGCGGGTATCCTTGATCAATAAGTATACGCCCCCGCATTTTGTATTTCGGTCCAGGTTTTGTGGCCGAAATGTATGGTATGAGTTGTAGCCTGGCAGTGCTGGGGTGCTCTCTGTCGCCTTAAACCAGGTTTCTGTTACTTCACATATATCGATTTTTTCCATACTGAGGAGTGCCTAGAGTGTGTGCATTTTGAGGTTTAGACTTCTGGCATTGAGTAGCATTACCCTCAGTTTTTTGATACCTGTACTATTTATGGCAGTGGGTTTGTCTTTTGAGCCGTGCCTAAAAAAGGCACTATGGGGGTGGCAAGAACCTTGGCCAGGATTCAAAAGCCTAAGGGTGACAGATGCAAGCTGTCTCTACTGAAGCAGTGTGGCTTGTCGAGCATGTCATCCCAGGCTGACAGACACTGGATCCCCTTTGGATGACACCAGAAGCTTAGCCAATTGTTGAAATTGATAATTGTTTCTTTATACAGTGGTATCATTCTTGGTGAGGGCAGGATGCCACTCAGGGTCAGGGTCATACTGGCCAGGGCTACGTGATCAGAGAGCTCTTCCATGTCTGTTTTCATGTAGTCCAGGGAGGTACAGCTCAGGTCATTCACACCAACATGGACAATGACAGAGTTGTATTTGTACTTGTTCTGGAGTGACCTGAGTGCTTGTGTTATGTGGTGGATCCTGGCACCCAACAGGCAGCTAACAGTAACCTTCTCCTTGTTCAGCTTAGTGAGTGGGACATCAGTGTGCCTGACTATAGAGTCACCTATTACTAGTGTGTTGGGTATGTTATTTTGCCTTAAGGGCTGTGATTGCGTGGCACACTGGTTTTGTGAAATATGTGTTTCATGGTTTGTGTTGGGGGATGGAGGTTGCTTGGATGTCTGCTTTGGAGGTTTCTGTTGCTTTTTACAGATTTTTATTTAGAGCCTCCTAGTATACTTTCGTGTATTTATGTGTAATTTGTGCCGGTGCTGGTTTCATAGGTCTATGTGAGACTGGTGGTGTGATGCAAGTAATTCCCTTCTCCTCTTGACTGCCTGGTCCAGTCTTGGGTTGAGAGAGCTTAGCCTCCAGTTTGGCTGTATAATTGCATCTTTCGCATGTATTAGTGTTTGGTGGTAGGAGAGGGTTGTCTGTGTACATGAGGCAGTTGTAACATTGCCTCAAAATGCCCAGATTCACCAGTTGGACCAGAGAGTACACCTGAAACTGCAATTTGGACATGGCTGGATAGGCACAGTGAGCTGTTTTACTGATTGGCCGGTAAGGTCGAATAGAGAGCCTTGTCCTTCTCTACAGTATGGGGGGGGGTCTAGTGCTAAAGTTTATTAGTGCTTGCTATGAGGTTTGAGCAAGTGTCGGGCTAAGAAGTGAATGGTTTGAGTGCTTAAGTTGAAAGTCTGTCTAGTTCCAAGAGGAAAAATTGAAGAGTAGACTTTGTGGAGCCCGGAATAGTTATACCCTAGCTAACCGGCACTGCCCGGCGTGCAAAACCGTGCTAATGCGGGTTTTATAACAGCGAAATGAAAGAGATAGAAATTAGTCCAAAATGGCCAATAAACTACTAATTTCTGGGCTGCAACCACTCCTCCAGGGACAGATGGATTGCTCAAAGCTCCCCTCTCTCACAGGTGAACAGAGAAACTTCCTTCTATCCAAGTAAGGTATGGGCAAACACAGAAACTTGTAACACAGCCCTGAATTCAGCACTAACCTGAAAATTGGACTATACTAGCTTAGAAAGGTGGGAAAACAAGTATATATATATTTTTTCAGAAAATAAAGCAGATACAATCAAAAAAACACTTTAAATGCACAGAAATGGCTATCACACTTGAGTGTGTAGCCTACAACAGTTAAACAGGTAATTTAAACACAAAAACAACTTTGTTAAAGTGCAGGCAGTAAAATAAGTACAATATGTAGCTGAAACAAGCTTTTTAATTGGCTGATCAGAAAAGGACAGTATGTGTTATCCTTTTTCAATCTGTGTAGTGCAGAGTATTCCTTCAGTCAATTAATGTAAGTGTCAACACGCAGAAGATGTAATGATGGTCGATGTTTCAGCACTTGAAGATATATATGTGGTGCATATTTATACATACATATATATATATATATATATATATATATATATATATATATATATATATATATATATATATAGACACACACACACACACACACACACACACATATATATATATATATATATATATATATATAAAAGTTTACACACCCCTGTTAAAATGCCTGTTTTTTGTGATATAAAAAATGAGACCACAATAAATCATTTCAAAACTTTTCCAGCATTTAATATAACCTACAAACTGTACAATTCAATTGAAAAACAAACAAACCTGTTAGGGGAAAAATATAAAAAATAGAAAACATACAATAAGCTGGTTGCATAAGTGTGAACTCCCTTAAACTAATACTTTTTTTGAAGCACCTTTTGATTTAATTGCAGCATTCAGTCTTCTTGGGTACACACCTGCCATCAATTAAAGAGACTCTAATTAACCCCAAACAAAGTTCATCTGTCCTAGTAGGACTTTCTTGACATTTACTCAGTTGCCTGCTACAGCAAAAGCCATGGTTCACAGACAGCTTAGAAAGCATCAAAGGGATCTTATTGTTGAAAGATATCAGTCAGGAGAAGGGTACAAAAAAATGTCCACAGCATTGGATATAGTATGGAATACAGTGAAGACAGTCATCAAAAAGTAGAGAAAATATGGGACAACAGTGGTGTTGCAAAGAACTGGATGTCCCTCCAAAATTGATGAAAAGACAAGACAAAAACTGGTCAGGGAGGCTGCCAAAAGACCTACAGCAACACTGGAGCTGCCACAGGAATTTCTGGCAAGTACTGGTTGTGTACTCCATGTGACAACAATCTCCCGTATTCTCCATATGTCTGGGCTGGAGGGTAGGGTTGCAAGACAGAAGCCTTTTCTTACACAGAAAAACATCCAGGCCCAGCTAAAATTTGCAAAACAATACATGAAGACTCCCAAAAGCATGCGGGAAAATGTGTTATGGTCTGACGAGACCTAGGTTGAACTTTTTGGCCACAATTCCAAAAGCTAGGTTTGGCGCAAAAACAACCCTTAGCATCACCAAAAGAACACCATCCCCACAGTTAAGCATGGTGGTGGCAGTATCATGCTTTGGGGTTGCTTTTCTTCAGCTGGAACTGGGGCTTTAGTCAAGGTGGAGGGAATTATGAACAGTTCCAAATACCAGTCACCTTTGGCCCAAAACCTTCAGAATTTCACCTTTCAACATGGCAATTACCCCAAGCATACATCCAAATCAACAAAAGAATAAAATAAGTTTTGGAATGGCCCAGCCAAAGCCCAGTCCTAAATCCAATAGAAAATATGTGGGGTGACCTGAAGAGGGCTATGCACAAGAGATGCCCTCGCCATCTGACAGATTTGGAGCACTTTTACAAGGAAGAGTAGGCAAATATTGCAGTTTACAAAAATATTGCTGCACCAGAGCTGACTTAACCTAAATGAAGTTATACTACTTGAGGACAAAGTCTAAATGTAGAAAGCCCAGAGTGCTGTTTGTCAAAACTAGGCCTGAGAGCTTGAATTAGTTTGTCCAGACTGGGCTAGGTGTTGGTATACAATTGTTTGAAGCAACCTGAAATGCATTACTATGTCCATTAAATGTTTTATTTGATTATAACTTAGCATATGAGGTGTATACATTCTGTAATATGGCTATAATCAGTAGGTACATGGCAGTTGATCTCAGGTAATTGGTCTTTGATATGGCATAGCAGAACTGATGTGCATTTGTGTGAAACAAGTTGACATACATTACCATGGCTGTGTTTTATGAAAGTCAGTTATGTAAAGTATAGTTGATTGGCATGGAGGTCATCTACAAGTGATAGTTTATTAACAGTTATAGTTATTGATCTACCTTTGGGGGTCAGTAGGGTTGATTGCATGTGAATAAAGTAGCATCTTAGCTTTTGTTTTTAGAAATTTTATGTCATCTTTTCACCGTCAACATTGTTGTACCCTAACAGATTGGGCAGAAAATAGTTTGTACAATATCTTATGAGCATCATAAAGACACAATCTGTATTTTGATTTTCTAAATCATCATCAACCACTTTGTCCCATTTTCTACATGGGGTTGGGGTGTTATGTCAACTGTTGCATTTTTCAATTCAGTGCCACTCTGATACATTCTTTGACAGTCATGCATGACTGTTGCAGGTCTTCTCTCATACAATCCATCCATTCCTTTGCTGGATGCCTTTTTTCTTCTTGACTACTTCCTGTCTGTCACAAATCTTCTTCACCAGATTGTCTTCTGCTTTCCTATACATGTGTCTGAACCACTGTACTATGCTCTCATTGATCCCTGCAGTTTGAGCTACTTGGGTTTCTTATCTGATTTCATTATTTCATCTGCCTATGGAGTGCATTCTACCACCTGTCTCAGGCTCTTCATCTCTATCACCTCTAGCTTCCACTGATTTCACTTCCCAGGTTTTTGTACTATAAATAAGTATTGGTTGCATCCCTCTTTTGTACACCTTACTTTTCAGCTACATTGACATTCTTCTGTCATACATTATTCATGACATTCTGTGTTAGTTGTATGTAGCCACACTGATCCTAGCTTTGACCTCCTTATTCAGATTTTCCTTTTCCTTAACCATTTCTTCCAGATTTTAACCTATTCCACTGTTTTCTCTTCTGTCTTAATTCTCAGCTTCTTTAGATTTCACCCATTTATTGCTATTATGACTGTCAGTTTCATCCTGTGTATCTTCAGTTTTTCATTCCATTTTCCTATCATGTATTGAAATTCTTATTCAGAGTCTGGCTATAATTTCACATCATCTGTATACAGCAGCTTTGTTGAGCTGTCTCCAACTGTATACATCGTATTAATATATAATTAATATATTTTGCAGCATCCTTGCTTACAGATATATTTAGCTACATTTCTCTTTAGGTATGTATTCTAGTTTCTTACACACTTATTGCTGTTATCTGGGAATATAGGCCTTCGTATGTGAGACTATTTGAAATGTTCAATTAAACTTCTCAGAAAAGTATGTCATGAGGTTTTCCTATATCATTAACTTGATT